>NW_017670745.1:209043-216191 GCF_001879085.1 Nicotiana attenuata
GGGGGGGAGCTTCTTTTTGAATTGTATCAGGTGTTTATTTTCTTTTTCCCCCCTATTTCTTTGTAAATATTTTATTATTTAAAATTATTTTTTAACCTCCAGTCATGGGATAAATTCGACTGATTTTGTCCTTTTTTTTCACTTTTATTTATAAAAAGATAATTGCAAATTTGAGTGAGTAGTTGTTGACTAAAAACGGACGACAAAAGAAGTTACTGTTTTCCTCCTTTTTTTCACTTTTATTTGTAAAAGAATAATTGCAAATTTGAATGGATAGTTGTTGAAACTGCCAACTAAGAAAGTGGGAGGTTTTTTTGTTTTTTTTTAACTGCAAAAGCTCAATCGTGGAGTATTAAACTCAATCGTGCAAAAACTCAATCGTGCAAATAGTTAAATTTTATTTTCCTGAATTGTAGTTTGAATCAATTTGAAACTCCAACTATCTTGGAGAGTTGTCCTAATTTTTGACATGCGTTAAATTGTGAGGATTCCACTTGGTAGCCTATCAGAGTTTTGCTTTTGTTATTCTATATAGATAGATGATCCGAACGTGGGTCGTAAGCTCCCCCACTTTCACTCTCAGTCAAATTTACATTAACCGAGAGCTTACAATGCTTATTATCATCCATCCACCATATCACCTTACCAATACGCAACTTCACACAATCCAAATCATCCATCTAATGCACATCTATCCTTGTGACGGTCATGCCATATTGCTCAACATTTACAACTCTTATAGTAGCATATCCACTTCGCTGAATAGGAAGAAAACTTCTCCATAGAAGCCTAACACCAAATATTAGAAATCGTCCTGAATTTTTGTTTAATGGTCCAAAAACGCCAAAGGATGAGGAACAATCATCCCGAAGCGAAGGGTATTGTTCATTAGACCGTTTTTTTATTAGTCCACAAAATTTTAGGCGATTCATAGCCCGTCGCCTGAATTCATAAAGATGTCGTGAACATTAGCACACGAAATATTGGAAATCGTCCTGAATTCCCATTTTATGGCCCTAAAATGCCAAAACACGAGGAACAATCATGGCGAAGCTATGAGTATTGTTCATTAGGTCATTTCTGATAGGTCCACAAAATTTTAGGCGATTCGTAGCCCGTCGCCCGAATTCATGAAGATGGCGTGGACATTGACACACGAAAATTTAAAAATCGTCCTGAATTCCTATTTTATGGCATAGTCATGGCGAAGCAATGGTTACTGTTCATTAGATCGTTTCCGATGGGCCTATAAAAGTTTAGGCGATTCCGAGCCCGTCACACGAATTCATGAAGATGCCGTGGATATTAGCACATGAAAATTGGAAATCATCATGAACTCTTCTCTAATGGCCCTAAAACGCCAAAAAACGAAGAGCAGTCATTGCGAAGAGAAGAATATTTTTCATTAGGCCGTTTTTGATGGATCCACAAAATTTTAGGTGATTCGGAGCTCGGAGCCCGAATTCACGAAGATTTCATG
The DNA here is from genome assembly GCF_001879085.1 of Nicotiana attenuata. Classification (NCBI taxonomy): domain Eukaryota; kingdom Viridiplantae; phylum Streptophyta; class Magnoliopsida; order Solanales; family Solanaceae; genus Nicotiana; species Nicotiana attenuata. Next base: position 210,524 of record NW_017670745.1, read on the forward strand.
GACATTAGCACACGAAAAATTGGAAATTGTCTTGAATTCTTATTTTTCTAAAACGCCAAAAATCGAGGAACTGTCATGGCGAAGCTATGAATATTGTTCATTAGATTGTTTGTACTAGGCCCACAAAACTTTAGAAGATTCGGAGCCTGTCGCCCGAATTCATGAAGATGGCATGGACATTAGCACACGCAAAATTGGAAATCTTCCTGAGTTCCTATTATATGGCCTAAACGCAAAAAAATATGGAACGGTCATGGCGAAGCAAACCTGAGATGCATTTCCTCTAGCTCCCGAGAAAGACTTCTGGTTCCGGCGAACGAATAATCATTGAGTCCTCGGTATTGTTCATTAGGTCGTTTCTGATGGACCTACAAAAGTTTAGGAGATTCGGAACGAGTCACCTCGAATTCATGAAAATGTCGTGCATATTAGCACACGGAAAATTGGAAATCATCCTCAATTCCTGTCTAATGGACCTAAAATGCAAAAAAAATGAAGAACAGTCATTGCGAAGCGAAGACTATATTCATTAGATCGTTTCTGATGGGTCCACAAAATTTTAGGCGATTCGGAGCCCGTCGCCCGAATTCATAAAGATTTCGTGGACATCACACGAAAAATTAAAAATCGTCTTAGGTTCCAATTTTTCTAAAATGCCAAAAAGCGATGAACTGTCATGACGAAGCTATGACTATTGTTCATTATCTCGTTTCTAATAGGCCCACAAAATTTTAGGAGATCCGGAACCCGGAACCCGAATTCATGAATATGGCTTGGACATTAGCACACGAAAAATTGGAAATCTTCCTCAATTCCTGTTATATGGCCCTAAATTGCCAAAAAATAAGGAACAATCATAGCGAAGCAATGGCTATTGTTCATTAGGTCGTTTGTAATGGACCCAATAATTTAAGGAGATTCAAATCCTGTCACCCGAATACATGAAGATGTCGTGGATATTAGCTCACAAAAAACTAAAAATCGTCCCGAATTCCTATTTTAAGACCCTATAACGCAATAATAATAATAATAATAATAATAATAATAATAATAATAATAATAATAATAATAATAATAATAATAAGGAACAGTCACGGCGAAGAAATGACTATTGTTTATTAGGTAATTTCTGAAGGGCCCACAAAATTTTAGGCGATTCGAAACCCGTCGCCTGATTCATGAAAATGGCGTGGACGTTAGCACATAAAAATTAAAAATTATCCTGAATTCCTGTTTTATGGCCCTAAAATGCCAAAATACAAGGAACAATCATGGTAAAGCAATGACTATTGTTCACTCTTTTGTTTCTGATGGACCCATAAAATTTTAGGCGATTTGGAGCCAATCGTCCGAATTTATGAAATGGCATGGACATTAGCACACGAAAAATCAGAAATCGTCTTGAATTCCTGTTTTATAGCCCTAAAACATCAAGACGAGGAACGGTATGGCAAAACAATGATTACTGTTCATTAGTTCGTTTTGATGCGATCACAAAATTTTAGGCGGTTCGAGCCCGTCGCCCGAATTCATGAAGATGGCATGGGCATTAGCACATGAAAAATCGAAAATCATGATGAATTCCTGTTTTATGGCCCTACAATGCCAAAAATTAAGGATAGTTACGGAGAAACAATGACTATTATTCATTAGGTCGTTTCTGATAGGTCCACAAAATTATAGGCAATTCGAGACTGATCGCCTGAATTCATGAAGATGACGTGGACATTAGCACACGAAAAATTGAAAATCTTGTAGAATTCCTATTTTATGGCTCGAAAACACCAAAAAAATGATGAACGGTCATGGAGAAGCAATGACTATTATTCATTAGGTCGTTTCTGATAGGCCTTCAAAATTTAAGGGATTCGGGGTCAGTCGCTCGAATACATGAATATGGCATGGACATTAGCATACGGGAAATCAAAAATCATACTGAATTCCTGTTTTATTAGCCTACAACGCCAAAAAATGAGAAACGGTTATGGAGAAGTAATAACTATCGTTTCATTAGGTCCTTTCTTATGAGCCCAAATTTTTTTAGGTGATTCAGAGCCAATCGGCCGAATTTATGTAATGGCATGGACATTAGCACATGAAAAATTTGGAAATCGTCTTGAATTCATGTTTTATGGCCCTAAAACATCAAGACGAGGAACGGTCATGGAAAATCAATGATTATTGTTCATTAGTTCGTTTGTGATGCGACCATAAAATCTTAGGCGATTCGGAGCCCGTCGCCCGAATTCAAGAAAATGGCTTGGACATTAGAAACACGAAAAATCGAATATCGTCCTGAATTCCTATTTTATGGCCCTAAAACTCCAAAAATGGGGAACAGTCATGGCATAGTTATGACTATTATTCACTTAGGTCATTCTGATGGGCCCACAAAATATTAGGCGATTCTTAGCCCGTCGCCGGAACCCATGAAGATGACATGGATATTTGCAAACGGAAAATTGAAAATCGTCTTGAATTCTTGTTTTATGGTCCTAAAAACTCCAAAAGGAAAGGAATAGCAATGGAAAAACGATCTCTATTGCTCATTAGGTTGTTTCTGATGTGCCCGCAAAATAATAGGCGATTTGGAGCCCGTCACCCGAATTCATGAAGATGGCGTGGACATTAGCATACGAAAAATTGAAAATCGTCTTGAATTCCTAGTTATGGCCCTAAAACGGCAAAAAATGAAGAATGATCATGATGAAACGATAACTATTGTTTATTAAGTCATTTCTAATCGGCCCAAAAACAATCTTAGACGATCCAGAGCTCGTTGTCCGAATTCATGAAGATGGCATAGACATAAGCGCACAAAAAATTGGAAATCGTGCTGAATTACTATTTAAGGACCTAAAACGCCACGAGGAACGATCATGGAGAGGTAATGACTATTGTTCATTAGGTCTTTTCTGATAGGCCCACAAACTTTTAGGCGATTCGGAGCCGGTCGCCCGAATTCATGAAGATGGCGTGGATATTAACACACGAAAAATCAGAAAACGTCCTGAATTCTTGTTTTATGGTCCTAAAAAGTCAAAAAATGAGTAACGGTCAGGACGAAATAATGACTATTGTTCATTTGGTCATTTCTGGTAGGTCCACAAAATTTTAGGCGAATCGGAGCCCGTCGCCCGAATTCATGAAAATAACATAGACATTAGCACATGAAAAGTTGGAAACCACCCAGGATTCTGTCCCTAAAAGGCTAAAAACGAGAAACGGTCATGGCGAAGCGATGACTAGTGTTCATTAGGTTGTATCTGATGGGCCCATTTAGGCGAATCGGTGTCCGTCGCCCGAATTCATGAAGATGGCATGGACACTAGCACACGAAAAATTAAAAATCGTCCTAAATTCCTGTTTTATGGTTCTAAAACGACAAAAAACAAGGAACGGTCTTGCCAAAGCACTGACTATTGTTCATTAGGTAATTTATGATGGGCCCACAAAATATTAGGTGATTCCGAGATCGTTGCCCGAATTCATGAAGATGGCGTGGACATCTGCACATGAAAAATTAAAAATAGTCTTAAATCCTTGTTTTATGGTCCTAAAACAGCAAAAACGAGGAACAGACATGGCAAAATGATGACTATTTTTCATTAGGTTGTTTCTTATGGGCCCAAAAAAATTTAAGCGATTCAGAACTCGTCGCCCGAATTGATGAAAGATGGCATGGTCATTAGCACACGTAAAATTAAAAATCCTTCTGAATTTCTCTTTTAGGGTCCTAAAATGCCAAAAAATGAGGAACAATTATGGCGAAGCAATGACTATTGTTCATTAGGTCGTTTCTGATAAGCCCACAAAAGTTAGGCGATTCGGAGTGCGTCGCCTGAATTTATGAAGATCGCGTGGATATTAGCACACGAAAGATTAGAAATCTGTCACGACCCCAGTTCACCCTCCATGAACATGTCGTGATGGCACCTAGTTCCTACAACTAGGTAAGCCTAACAATGCGTAAATAACAACCTAACTTGCGAAACGGTTAAATAAAGCTAGACATATTAAAATAGTAACTGCATATAAGGCCGCTCGGCCTATACAACTCAAAAGAAATACGGAAGTCTACAACTCAATCCCAAAACCCGGAAACTCACGGGAACCACAGGCTAATAGAAATACTGTAAATGCTCTAATCTCCAGAATGTCTACATCAAAAGTATGATAGAATCTAGACACAACAGATAGAATAAGGAAGGAGACTCTTCGGTCTGCGGACGCTGCAGATATACCTCGAAGTCTCCGTAGCTCTCCTCGCCTCAAGGATAGTGCGCCTGAGTGGAGGTACCTGGATTTGCACATGAAAAACATGCGCAGGAAGGGCATGAGTACACCACAGCGGTACTCAGTAAGTGCCAAGCCGAACCTCGGTTGGGTAGTGACGAGGAAGGTCGGGCCCTACTGAGATAAAATATAATAATAAATTAACAGTATGCAAAACTGACAATAATAATGAGTACAGCAGTGAGATAAGACGGGTTAAACAAGGCAATATCAAATACACAAAGAACGGAACAACCACAGAATAAGTACAGCTCAATACCAATGGTAACAATGAGGATCTCCCAGGATACCGTCCTGTAGTCCTTTTCTCAACTGCCCAGTGGATCTCCCGGGATGCCTTCCCGTAGTCCATCATATGTGTATATCCGAAGGATCTCGCGGGATACCGTCCCGTAGTCCAGCTATCAACGTGCAGGGGGATCTATCGAGAATCTAACCCGCAGTCCCAAAGTAAATGTGCAGGGGGATCTATCGGGAATCTAACCCGCAGTCCCAAAGTAAATGTGCAGGGGGATCTATCGGGAATCGAACCCGCAGTCCCAAAGTAAATGTGCAGGGGGATCTATCGGGAATCGAACCCGCAGTCCCAAAGTAAACAAACAAGTGGGGAGCTACCGGAATCCCACATCCGTAGTCCCAATGTAAATGCGCAACCACAACCAGAAGATATTTAGAAATGAAGTACAAAAGGCAAACATCAGGTAGTACTAGCCTAGCATGCTTCACGTAGTACAGTCAAGGCAACTTAAACAATTAGACAAGTTAAATCAACTAAACATGCTTTTCTAATCTAACACAGGTTATAACTGCAAGTAAAACAAGGCAAATATGAAGGAAACTCAGTCTCAATATCTTAAGTAAAAATCGGGTTTTCAACAATTAGCTCAAGTACGTGCTCTTCACCTCACATACAAGGCACTCAATTACCACATATCAAATCCTAAGGGGAAAGGTCCCCCACACAAGGTTAGACAAGCCACTTACCTCGAACCGGCTCAAAATCAACTAGAAACCACGCCTTTGCCACGAGTATCCGACTCCAAATGGCCCAAATCTATTCAATACATTTACATATCATAAATAACATCGCAAACAACTGGTTTTGCTATTTAATTCAAAGCTACGGCGTGAAATTAGGTGAAATGACCAAAATGCCCTTCAGGCCAACGCCTCGGAATCGAATAATTTTTACATTTTCAGAATCCTCGTACTCTCACGAGTCTAACCATATAAAAACTCTCCCAAATCGGAGGTCAAATGCTCACTCAAAACTCAATGGTTTAGCCTATGAAGTTTTGCCCAATTTCTTCCAATTTTTGATCCCAAATTCGAATTTAAGGATGGATTTACTACAAAATGATGAAATATAACT
>NW_017670745.1:216203-233031 GCF_001879085.1 Nicotiana attenuata
TAACTAGAAGGGATTAAAGAAACGTTACTCAATAGTCTTCTCTTCAAAACCCTCTGAAAATTGCCCTTACCCGAGCTCAATTTGGTTTTTCTAACTTATGAAATCAAACCCTCGAATTTTCTATATCAGAACAGGCATTTCCGCTTATGCGGACAAGGACCGCTTTTGCGGTCCCGCTTATGCGGAAACAAGCCGCTTCTGCGGTCTTCAATTAAATGGCCAGGACCGCATCTGCGATAAATAAGCCGCAGGTGCGGAAGCGCATCTGCGAGGGACAATCCGCTTCTGCGGAGACTAGGGGGCCACTGGGCTTCGCTTCTGCGGCGGATAAGCCGCTTCTGCGGCTCCGCCTATGCGGGAGAAGAACCGCTTCTGCGGTTTTTGAGGGAAAGGGCAATAGCCGCTTCTGCGGCCATGTAGCCACTTCTGTGGTGCCGCATCTGCGGTTCCCAAGCCGCAGATGCAGAAATACCAGAAGCAGCAAGAAATCAGCTGCTGCACACTTCAAAATTCTTCCGTTAACCACCCGAAATCATCCCGAGGCCCCCGGGACCTCAACCAAAAGCACCAATAACACCTAATATCTCATGCAAACTTGTACCAATCCTTAAACCACCTAAAACAACGGCGGAAACTCGAATTATACAAGGATTTGAGCCTAAGAACTTCAATTTTTATCAAAATACGCTTTCGATCAAAAACCTAACCAAAACACGTCCAAATGACCTGAAATTTTGCACACACATCCCAAATGACATGACGGAGCTACTGCAACTTCCGGCATTCCAATCCGACCCTCGGATCAAAAACTCACTATCGGACCGGAACTTCAAGAATTCAAACTTCGGCATTTCAAGCCTAAATGAGCTACGGACTTCCAAAATACATTCCGAACACGCTCCCAACCCCGAAATCACCTAACGGAGCTAACGGAACCATCGAATTTCCATTCCGAGGTTGTCTTCACACTGTTCCGACTACGGACCACTTTTCCACACTTAAGCTCTCATTTAGGGACTAGGTGTCCCAAAACTCTCCGAAACTCAACACCGAACATCCCGGCAAACCAAAATAGCAGAAATGAACTTAGGGGAAGCAGTGAATGGGGGATCGGGGCGTAAATTCTTAAGACGACCGGCCGGGTCGTCACATCCTCCTACACTTAAACATTCGTTCGTCCTCGAACGAGCATAGAGAACATACCTGAAGTAGTGAAAAGATGAGGGTACTGGCTGCGCATATCCCGCTCGGTCTCCCAAGTCGCCTCCTCGACCGGCTGACCCCGCCACTGAACCTTCACTGAAGCTATGTTCTTTGACCTCAACTTTCTGATCTGCCTGTCCAATATTGCCACCGGCTCCTCAACATAGGATAGATCCTTGTCCAACTGGACTGAACTGAAATCCAACACGTGAGACGGATCACCGTGATACCTCCGGAGCATCGAAACATGAAATACCGGATGAACCCCGGCCAAACTGGGAGGTAAGGCAAGCTCATAGGCAACCTCCCCAACTCGCCTCAAGATCTCAAAAGGACCAATAAACCTCGGACTCAACTTTTCTTTCTTCCCAAACCTCATGACGCCTTTCATAGGCGAAACCCAAAGCAGAATCCGCTCACCAACCATATATGAAACATTACGAACTTTCCTGTCCGCGTAACTCTTCTGTCTGGACTGGGCTGTACGGAGTCTATCCTGAATCGTCTTAACTTTCTCCAATGCATCCTGAACTAACTCTGTGCCCAATAGCCTGGCCTCACCCTGTTCGAACCAACCCACCGGAGATCTACACCTCCTACCATATAAAGCCTTATACGACGCCATCTGAATGCTGGACTGATAACTGTTGTTGTAAGCAAACTCCGCCAATGGCAAGAAATGATCCCAAGACCCTCCAAACTCAATCACACACGCACATAGCATATCCTCAAGTATCTGAATAGTGCGCTCGGACTGTCCATCCGTCTGGGGGTGAAATGCTGTGCTCAACTCCACCCGAGTGCCTAACTCCTGCTGCACCGCTCTCCAGAACCGCGATGTAAACTGGGTACCTCTGTCCGAAATGATAGAAACTAGAATACCATGCAGACGGACGATCTCCCGAATATAAATCTCCGCCAACCGCTCCGATGAATAAGTGGTACACACAGGAATAAAATGAGCGGACTTGGTCAGCCGATCCACAATGACCCAAATGGCATCAAACTTCTTCAAGGTCCGTGGGAGTCCCGATACGAAGTCCATAGTGATGCGCTCCCATTTCCACTCTGGAATCTCTATCTACTGAAGCAACCCACCCGGGCGCCGGTGCTCATACTTCACCTGCTGGCAGTTGAGGCATCTAGACACATAACCAACTAAATCTTTCTTCATCCGCCTCCACCAGTAGTGCTGCCTCAAGTCCTGATACATCTTCGCGGCACCCGGATGGATGGAATACCGCGAACTATGGGCCTCTGCTAAAATCAACTCTCGAAGACCATCAATATTGGGCACACAAATCCGGCCCTGCATCCTCAATACCCCGTCATCTCCGATGGTCACATCTCTGGAATCTCCACGCTGAACCTTGTCCTCAAGGACAAGTAGATGAGGGTCCTCATACTGCTGCTCCCTGATACGATCAAAAAAGGAAGCCCGGGAAACCACACAAGCTAGAACCCGACTGGGCTCTGAAAGATCCAATCTCACAAACTGGCTGGCTAAGGCCTGAACATCCATCGCCATAGGCCTCTCTGAAGCTGGTAAATATGCCAAACTCCCCAAACTCTCCGCCCGGCGACTCAAGGCATCCGCCACCACATTGGCCTTGCCCGGGTGATACAGGATAGTGATGTCATAATCCTCCAGCAACTCTAACCACCTCCTCTGACGTATATTAAGATCCTTTTGCTTGAGTCAGCGTTGCAAGCTCCGATGATCAGTATAGATCTCACAAGGCACACCGGAATATCATCAATAAACAATAACGAACGAGTCAGGATATGGTCGGAACACACTGTGCATCACATGCATGAAAGCTGCTGGGGCATTGGTCAGCCCAAATGACATAACAAGGAACTCGTAATGACCATACCGAGTCCTAAAGGCAGTCTTCGGGATATCTGGCCCCCGAATCTTCAACTGATGGTAACCTGAGCGCAAGTCAATCTTAGAAAACACATGTGCGCCCTGAAGCTGGTCAAACAGATCATCAATACGAGGCAAGGGATAACGGTTCTTCACTGTAACTTTGATTAACTGGCGATAATCAATACACATTCGCATAGAACCATCATTCTTCTTCACAAACAAGAGAGGAGCACCCCACGGTGAAACACTAGGTCGAATAAAACCCTTACCAAGCAATTCCTGCAACTGATCCTTCAACTCCTTCAACTCAGGAGGAGCCATACGATACGGAGGAATGGAAATGGGCTGAGTGCCCGGCAATAGATCAATGCGAAAATCAATGTCTCTATCGGGCGGCATGCCCGGAAGATCAGCTGGAAACACATCGGGATAATCCCGTGCCACTGGAACTGAATCAACAGAAGGGGTATCAACACTGACATCTCTCACATAAGCTAAATACGCGGCACACCCCTTCTCAACCATACGCTGAGCTTTAAGGAAAAAGATAACTCTACTGGGAGTGTGATCTAAAGTACCACTCCACTCAATACGCGGAATACCTGGCATAGCCAGCGTCACGGTCTTGGCATGACAATCAAGAATAGCAAAATGGGGCGACAACCAGTCTATGCCCCAAAATAATATCAAAATCAACCTTTCTGAGTAACAATAAATCTGCTCTGGTCTCAAAACCACGAATAGTAACCATGCACGACCGATAAACGCGGTCCACAACAAGAGAATTCCCCCACAGGAGTAGAAACATAAACAGAGAAACTCAAGGAATTCCGAGCAAAATAAAAAGACATATAAGAATAAGTAGAGCCTAAATCGAATAGAACCGATACACTTCTATAACAAACCATGACAATACCTGTGATGACAAAATCGGAGGCAACAGTCTCGGTACGGGTAGGTGGGGTAGCAACTGCGATTGTAACCAAAGCCTGAGAACTCTGCGGGGCGCGCTGTGGCCGAGAAGTCTGTGGAGGTGCACTCCTCCCAAGTCTAGGGTAATACCTCACCACATGGCGTATGTCACCTCACTCAAAGCAACCTCGTGACTGACGTGGCAGTGGGAACTGTGCGGTACGGGTACTCCAAGACCCCTGAACACCTGAAACTCTGTGGGAACTCTGAGGTGTAAACTGAGCTGGCTGACCCACAAAACCTCTACCATGACGCACCCTGCCTCCAAAATAAGGACCAGTATATCTCCCCGGTCCACGAGGTCTACTCACTCCTCTATACTCTCCCTCCTGACCTCGTCTGTCCTCTCTCTCCTGGACCCACCTGTCCTCTACTCGCGCACTCACTACCCGCTGAATTGGGACCACAGGTTGTGTCGCCATGACACCTGGAACCTGACCAATGGAAACTCGCTGCTCTGGAGTGGGGGCGGCGGGAGTCTGGGTCCCTCCCCCGATCTGTGAAGTAGCCGGTACAACCTGAATCAATCCAGCCTGAATCAATGTACCAACCAAGTTCAGGAATTGTGCCAAAGTCTCCTGAAGGGCTGGAGTAGTAGTAGCTGTAGTAGGTGTGTCAGGTGCCTGGGCTCCGGCTGGATCTGCTGGCGGTACCTCGGCGGCAGCTCGCGCAGGTGCTCTGGTTGCACCACGGGCGCGTCCTCGGCCTCTACCCCGTCCCTGGCCTCTAACGGCTACAGTAGGGGGCGCGATTGCCTGATTATCTCGAGTAGCACGTGTCCTCACCATATGTGAGAGAATAGAAGACAGAAGTTTGGAATTGTGAATGTCAAAAATCTCGCACGACAGGGAAGTCAAATGAAGTGGAATTTTCCTAACAGTTACAAAGCCTCTCGTAGATAAGTACAGACGTCTCCGTACCGATCAGCGAGACTCTAATAAGCCGGCTTGTGTTCCGTGACTCCTATGAACCTAGAGCTCTGATACCAACTTGTCACGACCCCAGTTCACCCTCCATGAACATGTCGTGATGGCACCTAGTTCCTACAACTAGGTAAGCCTAACAATGCGGAAATAACAACCTAACTTGAGAAATGGTTAAATAAAGCTAGACATATTAAAATAGTAACTGCATATAAGGCCGCTCGGCCTATACAACTCAAAAGAAATACGGAAGTCTACAACTCAATCCCAAAACCCGGAAACTCACGGGAACCACAGGCTAATAGAAATACTGTAAATGCTCTAATCTCCAAAATGTCTACATCAAAAGTATGATAGAATCTAGACACTACAGATAGAATAAGGAAGGAGACTCTTCGGTCTGCGGACGCTGCAGATATACCTCGAAGTCTCCGTAGCTCTCCTCGCCTCAAGGATAGTGCGCCTGAGTGGAGGTACCTGGATTTGCACATGAAAAACATGCGCAGGAAGGGCATGAGTACACCACAGCGGTACTTAGTAAGTGCCAAGCCTAACCTCAGTTGGGTAGTGACGAGGAAGGTCGGGCCCTACTGAGATAAAATATAATAATAAATTAACAGTATGCAAAACTGACAATAATAATGAGTACAGCAGTGAGATAAGACAGGTTAAACAAGGCAATATCAAATACACAAAGAACGGAACAACCACAGAATAAGTACAGCTCAATACCAATGGTAACAATGAGGATCTCCCAGGATACCGTCCTGTAGTCCTTTTCTCAACTGCCCAGTGGATCTCCCGGGATGCCTTCCCGTAGTCCATCATATGTGTATATCCGAAGGATCTCGCGGGATACCGTCCCGTAGTCCAGCTATCAACGTGCAGGGGGATCTATCGAGAATCTAACCCGCAGTCCCAAAGTAAATGTGCAGGGGGATCTATCGGGAATCGAACCCGCAGTCCCAAAGTAAATGTGCAGGGGGATCTATCGGGAATCGAACCCGCAGTCCCAAAGTAAACAAACAAGGGGGGGGGGGAGCTACCGGAATCCCACATCCGTAGTCCCAATGTAAATGCGCAACCACAACCAGAAGATATTCAGAAATGAAGTACAAAAGGGAAACATCAGGTAGTACTAGCCTAGCATGCTTCACTTAGTACAGTCAAGGCAACTTAAACAATTAGGCAAGTTAAATCAACTAAACATGCTTTTCTAATCTAACACAGGTTATAACTGCAAGTAAAACAAGGCAAATATGAAGGAAACTCAGTCTCAATATCTTAAGTAAAAACGGGGTTTTCAACAATTAGCTCAAGTACGCGCTCGTCACCTCACGTACAAGGCACTCAATTACCACATATCAAATCCTAAGGGGAAAGGTCCCCCACACAAGGTTAGACAGGCCACTTACCTCGAACCGGCTCAAAATCAACTAGAAACCACGCCTTTGCCACGAGTATCCGACTCCAAATGGCCCAAATCTATTCAATTCATTTACATATCATAAATAACATCGCAAACAACTGGTTTTGCTATTTAATTCAAAGCTACGACGTGAAATTAGGTGAAATGACCAAAATACCCTTCAGGCCAATGCCTCGGAATCGAATAATTTTTACATTTTCAGAATCCTCGTACTCTCACGAGTCTAACCAAATAAAAATCTCCCAAATCGGAGGTCAAATGCTCACTCAAAACTCAATGGGTTAGCCTATGAAGTTTTGCCCAATTTCTTCCAATTTTTGATCCCAAATTCGAATTTAAAGGATGGATTTAACTACAAAATGATGAAATATAACTAGAAGGGATTAAAGAAACGTTACCCAATAGTCTTCTCTTCAAAAATATCTGAAAATCGCCCTTGCCCGAGCTCAATTTGATTTTTCTAACTTATGAAATCAAACCCTCGAATTTTCTATATCAGAACAGGCATTTCCGCTTCTGCGGACAAGGGACCGCTTCTGCGGTCCCGCTTGTGCGGAAAATGAGTCGCTTCTGCGACTTTCACTAAAGAGCCAATGTTCGCTTCTGCGGACCATTAACCGCTTATGCGGTTCCGCTTCTGCGGAATTTAAGCCGCTTCTGCGGTTCTAATAAAAGTCCAAGTTTCCGCATCTGCGGTTCTCTTTCTCGCAGATGCGAGGCCGCTCCTGCGGAATTTGCTCCGCATCTGCGGTACCTGAAAAACTCTGCCCAAACCCGCTCCTGCGATGACCAGGCCGCTTCTGCGGCTCCGCTTCTGCGGTTCCCAAGCCGCAGAAGCGAAAATACCAGAAGAGAGAAAAACCAGCTGCTGCAACACTTCAAAAATTCTTCCGTTAACCACCCGAAATCATCCCGAGGCCCCCGGGACCTCAACCAAAAGAACCAAATAGCACCTAATACCTCATTCAAACTTGTACCAACCCTTAAACCACCTAAAACAACGTCGGAAAGTCGAATTAATCAATGATTTGAGCCTAAGAACTTCAAATTCCATAAAAATACATTTTCGCTCAAAAACCTAACCAAAACACGTCCGAATGACCTGAAATTTGCACACACATTCCAAATGACACGACGGAGCTACTGCAACTTCCGGAATTCCATTCCGGCCCTCGGATCAAAAATTCACTATCGGATCGGAAACTTCAAAAAAATTCAACCTTCGGCATTTCAAGCCTAAATGAGCTGCAGACTTCCAAAATACATTCCGAACACGCTCCCAACCCCGAAATCACCTAACGGAGGTAACGGAACCATTGGATTTCTATTCCGAGGTCGTCTTCATACTGTTCCGACTACGGACCATTTTTCAACACTTAAGCTCTCATTTAGGGACTAAGTGTCCCAAAACTCTCCGAAACTCAACACCGAACGTCCCGGCAAGCCAAAATAGCAGAAATGAACTTAGGGGAAGCAGTTAATAGGGGATCGGGGCGTTAATTCTTAAGACGACCGGCCGGGTCGTCACAAAATCGTCATGAATTCATGTTTTATGGCCCTAAAACGGAAAAAAGAGGCACGGTCATAACAAAGAAATGATTTATTGTTCATTAGATCGTTTCTGATAGACCCAAAAAATTTGGCGATCCAGATTCCATCACCCGAATTAATGAAGATGGCATGGACATTAGTAATGTCTATTGTTCATTAGGTCGTTTTTGATGGGCCCACAAAATTTTAAGCAATTCGACGCTCGTCGCACGAATTCAGGAAGATGGTGTGGACATTAGCACACGAAAAATTGAAGATCATCCTAGATTTTTGTTTTATGGCCCTAAAACGCGAAAAAACGAAGAACAATCATGGCGAAGCAATGACTATTGTTCATCAGGTTGTCTTTGATAGGTACACAAAATTTTAGGAGATTCGAAGCCCGTCAACCGATTCATGAAGATGGTGTGGACTAATGCATACAAAAAATTAAAATCATTTTGAATTCTTGTTTATGGCCCTAAAACAATATTCTTTTATTGGTACATCAAGACTTTTCTGTATTAATAATACACTGTATTTCTTGATTTCCTTTAAGAATTAAACCTTGCCGGCGACATATTTGTATCCACAAACCGAAGATGTGAAATATCTTGGTCATTTGCCTTATTTTTTTTAAACAGTGGCCAACTATTTTTTATAGTCCAAGAAAGGGAAAAAATATCGCCAACAATTGGTTCAGCCAAAAAAGGTAGCGACTACCATTTTACGCAACACTAGGGCCGTTCATTTGGATCAGATATCCGAAATCCGAACCAATCCGCTCAATTTCAGATTTCGGATATTTTGATCGAATTTCGGATTGTGTATTAAAATTTCGGACGGATTGGTATAATTTTAACCCGATCCAATCCAAAATCCGAAATTTAAGGCATGCATAAATACTAAACTATAATTTCGGATAGTCAGTACTCCCTTTACATCTTCCTCCAAGTTATTACCTATACAATTGCTGAATTTAGCTATATTGGTACAATAGTACTCTCATAATTGCAGAAACATAAATTTTTCTTACTGTATTGCTTCTTATACAAAGAAAATATACATATGAGTTTGGATCGGATTCGGATTGCATTTTATAGAATCCGATATCCGAAATGTGCTAAATCCGATCCGATCCATGCACAGCCCTACACAACACACACTCTAATAGCAATGTTGTAGAAAAAAATGTAATGTTATGGAACGCCAAAATAATCAATTTACATCATCTTGACATTGTAAAAAGAAGCAACCTTTTGCGGTCCAGAACACATCTATTAAAGTGACAGGTACATCATTGACCTCTTCAAACATGTGAAAAGTCTTGCCCCAAATTTAAAGTCCAGAACAGGTGAACTCCAGAAACAAAAAAGTGCAATTCCCTTTCTCATAAGTTACTTTTCTATCTCGACTCTAAACAAACGTAAACTAGGAAATTTATGCCAAAAGCATAAATTCCTCTTCCGAAAATTATAATTCAAATTTCCTGATTTGCTTCTATTGCTTCACAGACTGTACACTACTCCTATTCCTCTAACAAATGGTTGGATAGCTAGACATTCTGCAATTCCCTGAGGGAAGATTCCCAATATGAGTTATCAATATGCCAAGACTTTTTGCAAATGCATCATAAAAAATACTAACAAAATCTGCATCAGCAACCATGGAGCAACATAAGGATGTGTTACCACAGGCTGGAGGATGGACTCCCGACGTTACTTTTTGCCTTAAATAAAGATGAAAACAGTGTCACCCGTAAACATGATTACCAACAGGGGCCAAAGTAACTTTCTACATTATAAGGTTGATGATACCAATCTTCCAGGTGTTGGTAAGACTGCCTCCTTCCACGATTTCTTTTAAATTCACCTGATGTTGCATGGTCAATGCTAGCATCTGCATATCACGCCACATGAAGAAATATTGCAAGTCGTCTACCTGTAAATTCACTGCCAAAGAAGATAAAAAGGTAAGATGGTTAAATCAAGAAAGGTACACCTAAATAATATCCAATAACATCGGACAATGCTCCAGCTTTTTCAATTCCGTCCTCCCCCAAACCCGAGAGTGGGTGTGTTACAGACTCATTCGTAGTTTAGTAGAATTCTTAGTTTAGTAGAATTCTTAGTTTAGTCTGTAGTTTAATTTTACTAGAATTCTTAGTTTAGTAGATTTCTTATATCTGTAGACTCCTAGTTATGCTTAATAGCTTTGTAATAAGACTCTATTTAAAGAGACAGAAGGAATAAAGAAAGGCAGGCAAGATTTATATTAAAAAACAAGAGATCTGGGACTCTCTCTAACGAGTTCTAAGGTTATAGGCTCCCTTTAACGAGCTTATTTGTTGTTATCAAAATAGGTCGCTCACGGAATAGAAACAAGGGAAAGGATCTGTTCAACACAGACTTTCCAGTGAATCGCCCTGTGACAAGATCCATTCTGCGTGACCATAACAACTTGGTATCAGAGCCAAACACTATGGGCGATCCAAGCAAACGTGAAGAGTTACAGGCTCTCCTTCAAGAGGCGCAGGCTGCCAACGAAGCACGAATAACAGAAGCGGTGGCACAATCTGAATCAAGGATGGTTAATCAGCTGCAACAATTATCGTTACAATTGCAGGAGTTCATTGTTGGGTTTAACAAAAATAAAGGAAAGGATTCTGATGCTGGAGCGAGCAGCAATGTAGGCAACCAACCCTACAGACCAGAGAATCGGCCTAATCAGCTGACAGGAAATAGTGTAGTACCAAGGTACACAAAGCTGGATTTTCCTACTTTTGACGGATCTGAAGACCCATTGATTTGGCTCCACCGTGGTGAGAAATTCTTCTCCAATCAGAGAACAAATGAAGTAGATAAGGTGGAATTGGCAGCATTCCATCTTCTAGGTGAGGCACAGTTATGGTATCATCAAGTGGAACAAGAGTATCCCTCTGTTGATTGGTCTGAATTCAAAGAATATTGTGCTCTCAGGTTTGGGCCTCCACTGGGCAGTAATCCACTAGGTGATCTGGTTAACCTTAAGCAAACAGGCTCAATTGAAGAATATCAGCGCCAATTTCAAGAACGGTTAGCTAGGGCCAGTAAGTGTGTTCGTGTTGACCAGCAAGTTAGTCTTTTCACTGCCGTGCTGATCGATTCCATTCGGCTTGATGTTGAAATGCGTAGTCCACCAGATTTGGTTCATGCCATGAATATAGCTCGAGCTTTTGAAAAGAAACAGAAGTTGGTGCGGGCGACATCTTCTCAAAGTGAGACTTGGCAAGGGACTAAAGGCTATTTCAGTACTACTACAAGTTCAACAATTCCAACTCCAAAGGGCAGCAATGCACCAGGTGGTATTACTGAACCAAAGTTGGTAAGTTCATCTGCTCCTTTCATAAAGAAGTTGTCACGAGCTGAAATGGCAGAGAGAAGGGCAAAGGGATTGTGTTATAATTGTGATGAATTGTATTCGATTGGGCATCAATGTAAGAAGCTATTTTGGTTGGAACTTGCTGATCAGGATGCTGAACATTTTCGTAATGCTTATCCAGACTTCGAGCTTGAGGACCAAGCTCTGTTTAAGAGGAGGGTAATGTTGCACACTCATTCGTAAGTTTAGTAGAATTTCTAGTTGTCGTAGTTTAATATACTAGAATTCTTAGTTTAGTAGATTTCTTATATTCTTGTGGACTTTCTAGTTAAGCCTTAATAGCTTTTGTAATAGACTCTATTTAAACGAGACAGAAGGAATAAAAAAGGCAGGCAAGCATTTATATTAAAAAACAGAGATTGGGAACCTCTCCTAACCGAGTTCTAAAGTTATAGCTCCCTTTAACGAGCTTATTTATTGTTATCAAAATAGGTGCTCACGGATTTAGAAGAACAACGGGAACAGCTTGTTCAATCACAGACTTTCAGTGAATCGCCATGTGCACAAGATCCATTCTGCGTCGACCATAACAGGGTGCCCCATGAAAAATAGAAGGAAAACAATAACAGAAGGAAAAAGGGCAGAAAAGTAAAACAACTCTGTACTCATTAAAGCTGATTTTGACGACACTAGTCTCCAATTAGTGAACTGTGAATATAACAATTTGATGCACCATATGCAATGGCGAGACAAGAAAACAAGCCAGCCTGCATCGTAATATCAAGCCACAAAATAGAGTAGCATATTTCCCTCATCATTAAATTCATCTTTACCTCGTGCCATTCTATCCTCTCCAAGAGAATTCAGCAGCGCTCCAACAAATGCCATCTGACGGCATTGACAAAAATACTAACCTATGCAGAACAGTACACAAATTCGATCTGTAGCGAAAGTCCTAGGATTAAACATTAGGTTCTTGATTGATAATTCAGCTCAACCTGCTGAACACTGGCATAGACAAAGGAAAGACACAGAAACATCGGGAAACAACGGGATTAGTTAACTTGGACTGCACGAGAACATCAAACTATAAGGACATTCACAAAGAATGACAAGAGAAGAGGGCAGGAATAAATAGATAAAATATGATAAGTAGAGGGATCAAAATAACCAAGTTATTCTGGAATTACCCTACCAACGCCAGACGTTTCAATTTCATTGTATGTTTAGAAGATCACCCACAGATAGAAAAGTCACTTTAATATGTAGTATGATTTAGGAGCTACTACAATAACTGCACATAATTGGAACAAAATAGAAAATCTTGTTTAGGACCCCCTACTCTATAAATAAGACTTTGTTTATTTTATTTCAGAAACTAGCACAAAAAAGACGTGACACTTAACCCTATGATAGAAATTCTGTGGTTTATCTTATTCTTCTCTAGTTCGCCCACTTTTCTTTAATTTTCCTAGCATTTATCCCATCTCCCTTCTCGGTCCTGCATCACGTCGGCAGCAAGATAGGCACACTAGATATTATATGAAAAGAAACCATTCCTCAGAATACTACTTCTCTGATCTAGCAACAAGACCTTAAAGGTTGTGTTAGACTGAAATAAATTTTCTCTCTTTGGACTTCTGATGATTAGCTTATTCAAATAATTACGACACAATATAAGATACGCTAAGGTTCAAGATTAAAATTTTCATGCCACAATTATCAAAACACATACCATTGCCCGAAGTTTAAACATCCAGTTGGCCTATCTGCATGGTATGCCATGATATCATTCACTAACTTCCTTCTATCTTATCATCCCTTCCATTTACAGATGTCTATAAACAGGTGGTCGGTTGTCTTCTCAAGATGGAGGCTAACATCAGTACGTCTATCTTTCATTTTCTGAACGCCATGTCACTTGGTTTATTCCCAGAACTTCACCCTATGAAAAAAATAAACAGGTGTCCATTAACTTGTTAATCGGACATTAAAGGAGTCCAACATGTTTTTGGATGAGGAAAAATTTTCCAGGAGAACTACCTTATATGTCATCAGATCTGCTAGAAGCATCATGTGCCGCAAGTCTATTGTCATTCCATGACTTGACATGGTATAGTTAATCTCATCAATTATAGAGATCCTTGCTGCTTCAATGCCTAATCTTTGTTGCACCTCCATTATATGATTACTCTTTGTATTACGCCCATCAACTCCGTCAATGCCCATTACGGCTAGGAGACCGGTACTGCAGAAAGGAAAGAGCAAATCAGGTATCGTGTGGAAGGACTTCTATTTTATTGCAAGAACTAATTGGATCATGGGGTCCCAGAAAAGAAAACCAAAAGCCCAAGCTGCTGAAAATTGAACCAAAACAGTAAGGTAGGATTGTTACTCTCTTGTACACTTCTTCACAAGATCCTCGAAACTATATTAGACAATATTATTTTGAAATAAAATTTGATTAGATGAGTTGCTAGCCTTCCAGATAATCTCTCAATCAAACAAACAAATACAGATTTTCTGCACATACTTTATAATCCTTTCAAATCTTTTTAAATGATCTAACTGCAACAAACCAGCCCCAAAACAGCTCCAAATCATGATCTTGTGATTAAAATTGTTCCATTAATTACTTTTTTCCAATTGAAAAGACAAATTTCAAAGTTATTCCTTACTTGATTTTTAAAAATGTAACAGGCCTAAATTTACATACATAAATAAATATTTTACAGTGTTCCTTCTTTCTAACAACTTAAACTTTTAGATGAGGTAGGTGAGACGCTTCAATATGGTATCAGAGCCTCAAGATTCTTGGTAGAACAGTAATTTTCATGTAACAGCCGACAGCCTTACGCTGCCTGCATAGACATAAAATGCAGCCCACAGTTACAGTTTTTTGTCTTCTTTCATATATTTGAGATCATAATTGCATTTAATTTTTAAATTAGTTTGGTGTACTGTTATGATATTGAGACTATGTCTAAATCATTAATTGCAAACATAGCATGCGTATGGAAGTCCCAAAGAAAAAAATAGCAGACAAATTTGCAACAACTTTACTGGATTTTAATGTGTATTTGTAGCCATTGACTAGTTAAATACACTATGTTTGCTAATGAATATACTTTTAAAATTAAGATTTACTAATTTATTTTGATAGATACAATTAGATGAATATCTAATGTTAGAGCTATAAATAATTGAAGATAATCAATTTGGTAAGGGGGCCATTATCAGCCCGAGACTACCCTGGCTGAAAAGGATCTGTCCAAAAGGAGGTTACAAAGACTAAGATTGACCCAAGTTCTAATCTACTTCACTTTAAGCAATTGTTTGAGAAGGAGTTTTCAAATTCTCTAGATTGGTGCAACGTTTTTTATAACCTAACTAGCCCTCCTCTTAGGTTATTCTTCAATTCAACAAAACAGAATAAGGTATGTGAAAGCGAAATAACTTTTGGAACCTCTCTTCCGAAAAGAGAAATAAGTTCTAAGATCTTGGATGCATCTAGTTATCAGAATATTGTAGTGAATAACAGGCTTGCCACACCAAACAGAGCACAACCAAATGATGTAGAATGCCGAAGCCGTACATAAAACTTACCCTTCAACAAGCAACTCATATGTTTCTCCTTTGACATCACTCTTACGATCTCTTTCTTGTTCTTTGTTCACCACAGCCCTTTGAACCGTAGTAATACCCTGACATCCCGACAAGATTTACAAGTTGAAGTGAACAGAGTAGTTCGGACAAAAACCCACAGATTTAATTTGATTTAAGTCTTGATAATTGTCATACCTTCACAACAACAGCAGGAAGCTTATTTTTCAACCGGTGAAGTTCAAAATGCAGTTTATCTTTATTAGCCTGAGGAAAAACTTCCAGCTTCCTGGGGTTCAAAACTTTTACTTGCTGCAGCAAATAGGAATTTTACCCAATAAGATATCATTAATAGATAAGCAGCCGAACCAGAAACAGAACTTTCTCACCTGTTCTTTCAATTTTATTTTTGGGGTCTGCAAAATCGATTGCTTGACAGTATAAGCATCAATACACAGCTGTGACACCTGAATTGTCTCCATATCTAGCGTAATAGCAATTGATGCTAATCGAGACGCCATCACAATCTTTACACTCTTAGCCACCTGCATAGGAAATAAATGTTCTTCACAAAGTACGTAGTTCAATGCCATTATGAGAGCTTCACAAATTAATCAGGGAGGTTTGAGTCGAAGAAGAAATGGCAGGGATCAAATATATTGCTCTAAACAGGGCAAGGAATATTTTTAATATTATGCATAATATTTTACAGATTTTAAGTAGCTTTTCATGAACTTCATATTTTCCAGAACAAGTAAATGCTACATAAGTTATGTAGAAAGTTGAAAATGTTGCATGAGTTATACCAAAGTTAAAATTTGAGTTCTTGCCGGCGTTGCTTTCAGTAGATTTTCAATTGAGAAGCCCAGTGTACTGGAATGTAAGGCTATTATAGGAGTCATTTGATAAAAGCTTCTGAGAAAGAAGCAGTGTAGCAATCCAACTAGGGCTCGGTAGTGTTATTATCAATGATTTAGTTGAAGATGCAAACTATGAAGTAAAAAAAAGAAAAGGCAACCATCTCTAGCAGCATTCTTGCACAGTAAGCAGTTCAAGTGACTAAGCAACTATTCTATCATAACAAAGACTGCTTAATACCTAAATTGACATCTCACTTGTCCCGGTCAGCAAAGACGGTCCCCGACTCCTCTTTTTCCCATTTAAAGACCTATACTTGGTAAAGACACGTATTTTAAACACCATTGACCATGCTCATGTGGCATCGGTTTCGATGATGTGGCTTAAAAGCATGTGTGGAGAGCGCAAATATGAAAATCATCCCTGTTATCTTTCTTTCTACTTTCTTTTTCTTTGGTCACCGCTCTCCAAACACTGCTATGCTTTCTGCTGCCATCAAAATTTAATGTTTCTTGTAGAATTGGCCTAAAAACCAAAGGTCAAAATAATCAAATTACCAAATTCCTCATGCCTCATGATCTTCAATATCCCCAACTCCAAATCCCATCCTTTGAGTTCTATCCGTACCACTCTTACCCAACTTGAATTTTGAAGCCAACAAGAGCAGACCGGACCTATAAGAGTTGTAGGAGGTTGGATTCGTGATTGAAAAACAGGGATCTTGCCGGTCAACAAAGAAAGCAAAATGGCTAGGAGGGCAGTGGTGGGTGTGCACAAGGAGCATTGTAGACGGGTGGAGGTGAAGAGTATACAAGAGAGGAAGTGGTGGAGGCCTAAGTTGCTTGGACTCTTCACTTTCGGTGCCGCACCCGTGTCGACACGACATGGGTGTGGGTGTAGGATCCGTAACGGATTTGGTCAACTGATTTTGCGTACTTTGGCCAAAATCGACGGAGAAATTCGGGACAGATACAATGATTTTTTGAATCAAAATAAATGCCAAGATGAATTTGAAGAAAATAGAATACCTTGTACATAAAAATTTCTGTGTCGTTCCTTTTCCTTTTATCTCCTCAG
>NW_017670745.1:235443-235908 GCF_001879085.1 Nicotiana attenuata
TAAGCAAGGCACTGGCGTAGAACCAAGCTAGGGTTTTAAGGTGGAAGACTCGTGCTTTTATTTATGATTTTATTGGGGGGAAAAAACTTGTCGGATTATGCTGTGATGAAACATGATGTGTTTTAATTTCAATTAAGTCTATATATTGAATTAAAAAAAATCAACTTGCAACAGAGTAACTAATTTCAGCATCAATATCGGTGAAAGAGACTTTTTAAGCTTAAATAGCCAAGAATTCACAAAAAGAAAATTTCCCACTCACCTGCTATAACCAAATGGCAACCGCAAAGAAGTTTCAAGTTTATGTAGAACCAGAACCACCCTTGTAAAGGTGCTGCTAAAATTTTAACAAAATTGGGTAAACAAACTGGAAACCATCACATAGTCCAGTGGTGGCCCCAACTCTGGGAACTATCCGTAGCATTTTTGGTGTGTGCTACATGAGTAGGGTCGGTTTAAAGGTCC
>NW_017670745.1:240345-241264 GCF_001879085.1 Nicotiana attenuata
TTAAATATTGTGGCTAAGCTCTCCTTGTCCATGCTTTCCCTCCTTTTATCTGTCAGGGAAGCTAGGAAGAGATCAAAGACATGAAGGTTCTAGCAGTAAACCTATTATGATAGATAAAATCCCTACAAGTGACGACTGTTAGTTGGAAACAGGCAGCACATGAAAAGATAAGTTGTTCTTACTTTTCCTATGTCGTCACGAACTTTATTCAACACCATAGTTACTTCAGCCTCCAGAGTCTGGGCAGCATCACAGCCTGGTTGCACGGCAAGCTTTCCTTCATTAAATTGTTGAATACGATCTTCACATTTCTTGTAATTTTGATGAATCTCTTCTTGTTTTTGCTTAGCTAAGTTTTCCCCAGGTGTGACATCATCAATCCCTATAGAAAATCCATGATTACCAATCCACCGAGCACTAGCAAGGCACAAACAGAGATAAGGTCAGTGTTTGTAATAAAGAAAAGCGCAACAAAACGATAAGGTCCATGGTGCTGAAGCGAAAAGGTTGATGTGAAAATGCATGCTTCTTTGAAATGGGCGCCCAATTTGCTGAAAATTCAAAAACACCAAAAGCGTATGAACTTAGTGCTACAATAGTAAACTTGCAATCGAGGGTTTCAATGTTCAAGCAGCATCAGAGCTTAGCGCTGAGAATCTCCAACCGGTGAAAATGCCGTCACATAGACATTTATGATTAAGAAGAAACTGGCGAAGAAGCAAAGGCAAAACAGGCCCATTCCTTACTGGATCCGTATGAGGACTGACAACACTATCAGGTACAATGCTAAGCAAGGCACTGGCGTAGAACCAAGCTAGGGTTTTAAGTACTGAAATTTGATAGCATTTGGAGCTGGTTTGAGGTGATTGAGATCGAAATTTTCAGTTGAAAAATCAAAAGAAAGAACACAGCTACAATA
>NW_017670745.1:244006-246877 GCF_001879085.1 Nicotiana attenuata
TGGAAAGTTGGAATACACGGGGGAAATTACCTCAAACAAAGACAGATGGAAATTGTCCCAGCAGCTATTTGGTGGACAGTATGGAAGGAGAGGAATGCAAGATGCTTTGAAGATACAAGCAGCTCTACACAGAAGATTAAGATGAATTGTACTCTTCTTTTTAGTTATTGGTGTAAATTAGAATATATTGATGACCATGATTCAATCATAGAAGTCTTAGGCTCCTTGTGAGAGGAAGGATGTTACGCTTTTGGTTTTTGCCTAAGTTCTACATGATGTACATTTTGACTCCCAGCACAATTTTTGTGCTGATGATTTAATTAGTATAATAGATATGTTACCTTTTCAAAAAAAAAAAATAGGAGATGTTTTAAAAGGAAGGCTATGCCTTGCTTACCTTATAACTGATATGTCCTAGCATGCGAGCCCTCTGGTGCAGTATATGATGAATAAAGAATGATACATTTCATAGACTCCTTACACAAGAAAGCAGCTTTTGTAAGAAAGATCAATTTTTAATGACCAGCATTATCTTTTTTGATAAACAATGACCAGCATTATCAGAGTGCTTGGCTTTTGGGTTATCAATGAAAACTTATGCTTAAACTTGGAAATGTCAGCACGCAAAATCTAGTATCATCTGTTTCCTTGGTAGAGAGGGACAATATAGTTGAACGTGGACTTGATCAGAAAAAAAAATATGTTTGACACATTGATAACAAAGAAAAACGATATCAGGTTGATAAGGGATCTAAATACTAAATCTATTGCCATGTCTTCAGCAGACTTTTACATTTTGTGGCATTACCCATTTAATACCATACAAATCAAGGAATAGCTCCCAACCCTGTCTTGCCACTTAATGAATGAGGAGATGATTGACTGTTTCTAATTCTTCTTCACACATATAGCATCTATTAATTAAAATAGTTCCTCTCTTCTGGATATTATCCTGAGTTAAACAAGCTTCCTTTGCTGCCACCCACCCAAAACATGCTACTTTAACAGGAGCTTTTCATTTCCATATTGCTTTCCATGGCCAATCAGATTCATACCTCCCCTGTTGCTTCTGTAAAAGAGTATAACCTCTACTAACTGTGAATTTCCCATCATTGCTTGCTGCCCAAATAATTGAATCTCTCCTATTGCTGTCCAAACTGACACTGTCCAGCAATTGCATTAACTGAGCGAATTCATCTACTTCCCAGTCATTAAGACCCCTCCTGAAAATCAACTGCCCAGCCATTACTTGAGTAAAAGTCGGCTACCTTCCCATTCTTGTGAGTGGAGCATCGATATAAAACTGGAAATTTTGATTTGAGACTTCCATTCCCCATCCATACATCAGTCCAGAATTGGATATTATTACCACTCCCCAGCTCCAAGTTTACAAACTGACTATATTCAATCCATAGACTACTGATAGTGCTCCAAACTCCCCCTTTAGGAGAGGATTGGACTGCACGAGGAGTCCAAAAATCCTTCCTGCCATATTTGACATCTATGAGTTGTTTCATAACCTATTACTTTCATGATTATATCTCCAAAGCCACTTAAATAATAAGCTTTTGTTGTGCAGCCTTAAATTCCTTACACCCAAACCTTTTCCTTTTATTCCTTTCATCACTTCCTGCCACTTAACCAAGTGGAGCTTCCTTCTATCAGCATTACCTTCCCAAAGGAATTTATTTAGCATAGCACTCAATTTTTTCTCCACTGTTGTTGGCATTCTAATTATTGACATCAAATAAGTAGGCATACCATCCAATACACTGTTAACCAGTGTAAGTCTTCCCCCAAATGACAAGTGCCGTTTCTTCCATAGACCAAGTTTACTCCTACACCTGTCCAGAACTCCCTGCCACATTCTTCTGGTCATTCTTTTTAGCTCCTAAAGGCAGGCCTAAGTAAGCCGTAGGGAGCTGCTCCACCTTACAACCAATAATGTCTGCCAAATCACCAATGCAATGTTCTGCATTAATACTGAACACATTACTCTTCGCCGAGTTCACTTTAAATACTGAGACAGCTTCAAAAGCATAATAGAACTCCTCTAAGATGTAAAATTTGATCTATCTCAGTTTCACACAAAATCAAAGTATCATCTGCATGAAGTATGTGTGAGATTGGAAGTCTTCTCCCTCACTTCTACTACACTTCAACCCTCTGATCCATCCCAAATTTTCTGCTTTTTCAAGCAGGATGCTTAGAATCTCCATCATCAGCAAGAATAGATAAGCAGACAAAGGATCCCGCTGCCTTGGCCCCCTGTAAGACTTGAAGTAACCCTGAGGACATCCATTAATCAGGACTGAAAAGTTAACTGTGGATATACAATATTTTATCCACCCAATCCATCTTTCACCAAAGTCCATTTGCTTCATGAGATATAGTAAACATGACCAATTAACGTGGTCATATGCCTTTTCCAAATCTAGCTTGCAAGCCACTCCTTTGATCTTTCTTTTGAATAGATACTCCAAGCATTCATTTGCTACCATAGCAGCATCAACAATGTGCCTGCCTTTACAAAGGCATTCTGACTATCTGATACCAGCTTTCAGCCATCAGCTTTGCAATTATTTTGTAAACACTACTAGAGTAAGACCTATATGAAATAATTGTGTCGAACCATGATGGTATTTCAGGATTCAATTGCAAATTTGCAACAAGGTATTCCTCTTGAACAGGTGTTACAGAATGTGTATATATACAACTTTGATACAACCTAGCATCCGTGGACAGGCTTACTTGCGACAAAAAAGTGCTTGACTAACTTAATTCAAGAATATTTGAATGTAAAATGCTATATATTAACTTCTATGTGTTGACAGTATTAATCATAAAATTCAGAAAGATTAAATTTCTTTT
>NW_017670745.1:247408-251161 GCF_001879085.1 Nicotiana attenuata
TAGACGCACCAAATCCTTAACATACACAGTAAACTTGCAAAAATCAATCATAGCAAGAACCCTTATTAGACATTCGTATCCAACTACAAGTAAGAAGGACAAAAAGTGTGTTACATTTGATCTTAGTCCGTGAAATTGAAATCTTCCAATCATTTATTTTCATCTAAAAGTCTAAATACCAACTACAAAGCTGAAGTATGAAGTACACTTCTCTAATGTCAGCATAAAAGATTAACTTCAGTTGACAGCAAAATGCAGAAGTAAATGGCTGATCTGAATCTAACTAGCGCACCTTAATTTTGCAAGCCGATTCATGCATGTTGCAGCAGCATGTGACTTGTAGTCCCTCAACAAAACAGAGTATAGACCATCCTTATTTCCATTTCCTGTTGTCATCTCACACAAATAACAACTACTGTCACTTCATTATTGATTACGCTCTTGAAATCCAAAAAAAGAACAGACCGTAAGTTAAAAAGGACAATACACATGAGAACTCCTTCCAATGTAATCAATCTAAGGGTACGAGAAAAGATTAAGGTTGTGCTATAGCAACAATAGTGCATAAGCAGGTGGCGTTTTACACATGTACCTCATGAGGGGAATCAACAAAATCAAATTTTATGGCAAAAAATATAAAAATTATGTCAGTTTCAATTAAATGGGCAGTAAAGGTAAACTGACCTAACGTAGCCTTCCCGAGTTGCCCGCTGATCAGTTCACTATTACGGAAATAAACAAATCCATCACTTGGGCACATTGTTTCCCCTTTCCCGCTGTAACTCTTTTCTGTGACTGTTAGATTTACATAGACTCTCATCTTTGAATATGGACGCAGCAGCACGCCAAAGAGTTGTTTCCCAGTCCAAAGCTCAACCGGCTGTAAAAAGCCATCTCAGTCATTTGAAGATCCAAAGACAAGACAAACAATAAATTCTACTGGCTTCAGAACGTAAAAAAAGATGGAAACAAAACTCAACCAAACCATACCTACTAATAAAAAAAAGGAAGGGTGTGCACTATGATTTTGGTTAGTGTTAATATGCATATTCCAATCCAAATCAAATATCTAGGAAGAATGATGACTTGTTGCTTTCGCCAAAAGCTTCAAAGATCAAAATTTTCAATCAAATGATATTTTTGAATTTTAGCAGTATATATTAACATAAAAGAAGGTCAACTGTCACTAACAGTTTCCTTAATTAGGGCAACTACCCTCTTCACTAACTCTATGTTGCCAAAGAATAAAATAAACTAAACGATATAAGGAAAATAAGGAAAGAAATTGTTGAAACAACTGCCCCCCATCCATTCTCCAAAGCACCTCTCTCAAGAACCACATCCCCAATGATATTTTTTAATTTTAGCAGTATATATTAACATAAAAGAAGGTCAAATGTCACTAATAGTTTCCTTAATTAGGGCAACTAGAGCAACTACCCTCTTCGCTAACTCTATGTTGCCAAAGAATTCCTTTTCTTCCTCTCGATTACACACTTATGTTCTGTGCGTGCGTGTGTGTGTGTGTGTGAGAGAGAGAGAGAGAGAGAGCATTAGGGGGGGAAAGAAAGTATGGCCATGTACGGACTATTCCACCCACTAATCCGACAAGCCCTCATGAGACAAAGGTCAAAAACCTAATTCCAGAGTACTACTTTATGATGAACTACAAAGGCCCCGCATGCTTCTTTACTGACAGATGGAAAGAGGCACCAGCGCATACTTGCAAAAGCAAAAAAGTGGAAATCTGCTGATGGTGTGGGTAAGGAAGCCCCATAACCAGCAAATTCCTAAAAAAATCTTGCCATAATGAGTCTACAAAAGCCTCACTGTTATATCTTTACTGAAAAACAAAGAGGTAACTAGTAACTACACATGCTTGCAAAAGCTAAAAGGTGTTAGTCTGCTTATGCTGGGTAAGGCAGCCCCAAGACCAACCAAAAAAGAGGAAACAAAAGTTCATTGCCAGCTCATCCGATTCCTTGCACACCCTTTCCACAACCAGTACACTGCCTTCCCTTCACAGCAGATTGGGAGTGTCAATTTTTTTCAACCCCCTAGGAAACATATATTTTCCTCAGAAAACCATGTTAAAGACCTGTTGATCACCAAGCCAGCATTCCCTATCAGCATTCCAAAGTAAAGCCGTCCACACTTCCAGGGAATAAAGTAGTCGCAGAAACTAAAAAGATGGACAATAGATGAGAAATAAGGGAAGACAAGTTTTTTATGCATATATGCTCTTATAGACTTTATACAATGCTCAAAATATTCTTCCACTGTAAGAGTATATACGCGACCAGTATTCTAACTGTAGAAGTGTGTGACCGTCTGATGCAAAATCAAGAAGGCCAAGAATCCAAGAAATTCAAGAAGCCAAGAATCCATTCAAGATTAGGATTTCTTTTCCTTAAATATTAGGATTTCTTATTTCTTGTTTCGTAGTAATTTAATTCTTGTTTCGGTAGGATTATATTTATAGTCTAGTCAAACTAGGATTGTTAGTTAATATCCCATCCTTACTAGAATACACCCTGTTATCAAAGGAGAAAAGCGCAAAAAAGCTCCAAGGTCCGTTGGGGCTTTAAGCGCAAAGCGCAAATAAAGTGTGGGCTTTAATGAAAAAAGGCGCAACTGGAGAAAAAGTAAAAATATGTATATGTAGTCCAAGACTAATAATTATACGCATTAATAACAAATATATGGACAAAGAAATTGCAAAAAAATTACGATAAGGTGAAATATCAATTATTTAATATCACCTTTTCAGGATTACACTTATTGGCAAGGAAAAGTATGCCTTAGAGCCTTGATGCGACACTAAAGCACCCACAAAGCGAGGCGAAGCGCTCAACATGTTTTGAGCCTCACTTCAGGGCTTAAGCGCGCCTTTGACAACACTTATACCTTTTCTTATTTTAGTTAGAATAGGTTTTTCTTAACCTTTTTCTTATTCTAGTTCAATTAGGATCAGTTTTCCTTAACCTCATCAATTATACTCATTGTAAGGCCTATTTAAAGGGCTCAATATGCTGAAAATAAACATTGATGATTAGTTTCTTTGAGCATTAGCTTCAAAATGTGATTGACTCTTTTGTTTCCTCTTCTTCGCTTGTTCAACGCTTCTTGCAATCTTGTGGGATTGAGGAATGTGTGGGTGGGATTTCTTTTCATCTTACATTCTTCTAACGTGAGTTTGAAGAACGCTTTCGCTATTTATGTGAAAAAACTTTAGCAGGGTGCTTTTGTTTTTCTCTTTCTTTGTGCCTGAGAAGTGCAAAACCTTGAAAGTTCATCATCATCTCATCTAAAAGCTTAAGCTATTAGAGAGAGCATACTTTATTTACTTAATTCTCTTCACACGCCCCTCTGCAGGCTTCATTCATATTTTCATTGGCCAAGCACGTGGAAATTCATTCTCTATAATGATGGCAGCGAGACTCGAACACAGGACCTATGTCTACTCTGATACCATGTTGAAGTGTGTGACCATCTCATCTAAAAGCTCAAGCTATTAGAGAGAGCATACTTTATTTACTTAATTGTCTCTTCAACACTAACATTCTAACATAAAAACAAATAAAAAAGATATCAACTGAAACGGAAAAAGAATTAATTAGAAAGAATACCTAAACTTACTAAAAATTAAAAAATGACAAATTGCACATCAATATGCTTAATATTTGTAGAAAGCACGTTACCGGGAAAAGTATTTCAATAATTGTATTTATTCTTGATAATCACTGCAGTTCA
>NW_017670745.1:256051-256871 GCF_001879085.1 Nicotiana attenuata
GGTGCACAGGCCCTCGGCAAGGTGTTTCCCGCAAGTGCACCACGGTTAATTCAGGTTTTACCCAGTCCGATGGCCCTCAGAAATTGTTTGCACCCAGTGGGTTTCGAACTTGAGACCTTGAAAGGGAGCAAACCCCAAGGCTCAAGTCCGATGGTCCTCATTTGTTCACAATTAATGAAGGTCTAAATCTTAATCATTCATATCTCAGACATTAAGTGTGTTTATTTTTTAAGTCTGAATCCTAGTCATTAGATCTCAATCATTAAGTGGTAATTCAAAGATAATAACACTGCAAAGGACAAAGTCAGGCTTCAAGTGGTAATTTGACCATCTATCAGAATATGGATAGATATATCAACGTGTCAATCATGTAAAGCTACAAAAATAAGAGGAATATCGGCCATAATATTAGGAATCAAGTTTTCGTGGACTATAAATTAACAATGAAAATTGTTGTTCACAATCACAACGTAAGTCAACTATGTTTTGGCCTCATTTGTTTGCACTTAATGAAGGTATGAATTTTAATCATTCATATTTCAGTCATTAACTAAAGTTTCTTTTTTATGTCTAAATCTTATAGCATGTTTGGCCAAGCTTCTCCAAAGCCAAAAGCACTTTTTTCAACACAAAAAAATTGCTTTCTTTTCAAAGTTGAAGTGTTTGGCCAAGCTTTTAGAAGAAGAAAAAAAAGTGTTTTTGAGTAGAAGCAGTTTTGGAGAAGTAGAAAAAAGTAGCTTCTCCCCAAAGCACTTTAGAGAAATACACTTAGAAACACTTTTTAAAAGCTTGGCCAAACACTAATTGCTGCTCGGAAGTG
>NW_017670745.1:259346-274610 GCF_001879085.1 Nicotiana attenuata
TCTTAATATTCAGACGTGTATCCAGATTCATACGTCTTAATCTCAACAGAAACAAATGAGGTCTCAATGTCCAATTAGAAATTATTTGGCCTATGTTAGGTCAACGATGTAACAATTAGTCAAAAAATATCCTGATTACTGCCAATTTCCTCCAACACTAGACGTTTGTTTGTCATATTTTTATATCTCGGGCAAACATAAGATTATCGACGACCTACACCTCGAAAAGTTTACATCCCAAAACAAGTAACACATCTACTTATGACCAAAATTGACAGAACAGAAAATTACAAACAACTTAAAAACTTTCAAGTGGGGAAAAAATCTGTGCATTAAAATATCTTATATTGTCTACGAATATCTAGATCAAATTAAAAATTTATAAGACAAAAATAATTGCATATGACCTCTGTGTTCCACCATCCACAAATACTGAAGGGCGAATAGCTATTGGTGGCACTGGAATACTTGTGACAAGAAGTTTTTCTGGTCTATCGCTGAGGTAGAGTAGCTCACAATCCTGCATGTGAAACAATGAGAGAACAATGTTAGAAAGAAGAATAAAGGATTGCACATAAAAAGAGGAGAGAAAGGAGTACAAAAGTTAACAAATATCAAATAATACCTCATCAGACATATTCTTAAAAAGGGAGTAAACTGCTTTTGGATCAATTTCTGGAGGCACACTAACAGATGTCTTGAGCTCTATCTTGTGAGAGATAGCCGCATTAAACTCATCCAAGAAACGATTTCCTCGTTCATGGATGATTTTTAACTGACCCTTTTTTACCATACCTAACAATTATAATAAAATAAAAGAATAAGATAAATAATGAGGTCACAAAGATACTATCACCATGCAAAAACCATAGAGCACCCACAGCCTCCCCTATATCCAGTGGCGGAGCCACCCTATAGGAAGGGGTGTCAAATGACACCCCTTCGCGCGAAAAATACACTGTGTAGGTCGGTAAAAAAATAAATTATATGTATATATACTATGTATTGACTCCCCTTAATTTTCTGGTATGTTTACTTTTATATTTTTTGACACTCCTTAACGAAAATTATGGCTCTGTCACTGCCTATATCTAATAAAATTTTCAGCTCAACCATTCGAAATTGTTGAAGGCATAATTAAGAAAAAGAAGAAGCACTCATAGCCTTAAACATAGATGTATTTTTTGGTGGCTTTTTGGTGAAACTGGTTAATGTAAATGAAATAGATACAATGCTAAAAAGAGACGCAATTTACAACTACGCTTGTTCCACTAGCTTAGTTCAAGTATTCATATAATATCTTAATACTTAGCAAAAGTACTCGCTGACGGTTTAAGCTTTTATTTAAGTTGGTCACACACTTCAACAGTGCATACTAGCAGGCAGAGGTTCCGAATTCGAGTCCCATCGCTACAGATCATCAAAGAG
Organism: Nicotiana attenuata; assembly: GCF_001879085.1. NCBI lineage: Eukaryota > Viridiplantae > Streptophyta > Magnoliopsida > Solanales > Solanaceae > Nicotiana > Nicotiana attenuata. The sequence continues at coordinate 260,775 of NW_017670745.1, forward strand.
GATTTCCATGTGATTGGCTCGTGAAAAAAACTCCGATATGCACGTGAGTGGATATGCTGAATACATAATTAAGTAAATAAGTGTGATATCCTAACAGCTTATTTTTTCGGATGAGATTGTCTCACAATTCAACAAAAATTATATAAGCTTCGACATTTTTTTAAGGTAAATACTTTTTATTAATAATGGAAAAATCTCTCGTATACAAACAATATACCAAAAACTAGAGAATTTACAACATAATATGAGTCTCTATCAATGATACCCAATCTTCTATATACATTGGAATCTCATGGGTGCACCAAAAAGAAACTAGGAATGACAGGCTAATCCTCAAATGTACATAGTCGTTCTCTATGTTCTCCTATTACTTTCGTTCACATGACCCAAATAAATGCTAGTAGTGCAAATCTCATGCTCTTCAAATTCTCTTTTGTTCTTGTGAATTTCCAGTTGAAAAGTGTCTCTTCACTTTACCCCGCATGGCCCACTGCATCATAAATCATCTCAAATCACACAGGAGAAGCGAGTCACCACTTAACAATATAGTAGGATGTGGTCCACATCTTCACCTAGACATGTGCACACGAAGCACTAACTTACATATGCAATTCGCCTTTTTCTCAAATTCTCGCTGCCAACCAAGCGAAAAAGCAAACTTCTTTTGGTGTCCTATGGGAATCCAAATCGATAAGTATGGAAAACTCTGACTCATCCTTTGCCTAGAGCTTATGATAAAGATTTCACTGCAAATAACCCATCTACTCCTTCCCCTACCTCCATGAGTCCTTACAGAGATTGTTAGAATAGTAATGTGAATATATGGAATTAGTCTTAGTCCCTTATGTAATAGGATTAGGTTATGTGTTATGTATACATATAAATAGGGCTCATTGTAACATAGAATATCAATCAATAATATTTTTCTCCCGTGCATTCTCACATGGTATCAGAGCAATCGTGAGATATTTTTCGATGTGCATAAATTCAAGCGACTCCGGGACGAAGGAAAAAAAGCCTTTATTTGGAAAAACAGCATTGTCCGTAGAAAAAAGTCCATATGTGTCAGTGTTGTGCAAAAACCAACACACCACGAGTTAAATCGGCTTTCGACGACCAACCCGTAAAAATTTCTCCGCCAGACCTCCACCCACGCGCCCTCACGCGCCGCCGGGAATATATTTTCCGGCAAGATCCGACATCACGCGTCGGCGCGTGATGCATCTTCCGGCCATTTTTTGGCCGAGCTTCTTCAGGATGCTCTCCTCACAATTCCGAGCCTACCCATCTAGTTCAAATCAAATTCCGACCACTTCTATATTTTTCCGGCGTGAACAGCGATTTTTCCGCCGTGAACATTAATTCCAAAAAAATGCTTTTCCAGGCGTAAACATTATAATGGCATTCGTATCACAAGCCTTTGACTCACAATCCATTAGATCCAATGCAACCCAGATGGTTTCTTTACCGGATTATATTGAGTTCCTTCAATATAAAGCATGTAAACAGACATCTTCAGGGATAGCTTCCGTTGTTCAAACAGATAGTAGCGTGACTTGTATCTCCCAATCTTCAACCTCTAAGTCTTGGGTCATTGATTCAGGTGCAGCTGATCATATTTCTGGTAACAAATCTCTTTTCACCAGTATTTCATATTCTCAATCTCTTCCATCAGTCACAATGGCCAATGGGTCTCAAACAATGGCAACTGCAATAGGTCAAGCAAGTCGACTTCTTTCCTTACCTTTAGATTCAGTTCTTTATGTTCCAGGTAGTCCTTTTAATCTCATAGTCGTTAGTCGCTTAGCCAAATCACTTAAATGTGTTGTTTTATTTCTTGATGACCTTGTTTTTATACAGGAACGCAGTACGGGGCGGATCATTGGTACCGGACGTTAATCAGATGGACTTTATTACCTTATCCTTGCAAAATCACATGGACTCACATCTTGTCTTCCTTCAACAAATTGTCCCGTTACTGATTCAACAGATTTATTACATAAACGATTGGGACATCCCAGTTTGTCAAAACTTCAGAAAATGGTACCTGGCTTATCTCACTTGTCCACTCTAGAGCGTGAGTCATGTCAGCTAGGTAAGCATACTCGCTCTCATTTCTCGCGGCGTCTTGATAATCGAGCAGAGTCACATTTTACTTTAGTCCATTCAGATGTTTGGGGTCCTAGTCGGGTCAGTTATACCTTGGGATTCCGCTACTTTGTCAGTTTCATTGATGATTATTCCAGGTGCACTTGGATATTTTTGATGAAAAATCGATCTGAGTTGTTTTCTATTTTCCAGACCTTCCACGTTGAAATTCAAAATCAATTTGGGGTTTCTATCCGCACATGTCGTAGTGATAATACCCTAGAGTATTTGTCTTCCCCATTTCAGCAGTTTATGAACTCCCATGGGATTATTCATCAAACATCTTGTCCGTACACATCCTAACAAAATGGCGTAGCTGAAAGAAAGAATAGACATCTTATTGAAACTACCCGTACCCTACTCATACAATCTCATGTTTCGCTGCGTTTTTTGGGGGATGCAGTTCTTACATCTTGCTATCTTATTAATCGTATGTCATCTTCAGTTATCCAGAATCAAGTTCCATTCCCTGTCATGTTTCCCCACTTATCTTTATTCTCTCTTCCACCCCGTGTCTTTGGGAGTACGTGTTTTGTTCATAACCTTACTCCAGCTCATTGTGCTCTTAAGTGCGTATTTCTGGGTTACTCGAGAACGCAAAAGGGATATCGATGCTATTCTCCTGACCTCCAACGGTATCTTATGTCTGTTAAAGTTACTTTCTTTGAAACCAATCATACTTCACAGGTCCAGGTAATCACTTAGATATTTTTGAGGTGCTACGAGTTCCATCTTTTGGAGATTAAGTCACTATCTCCCATTCATCTTCCTCCATAGCTCAGTTGCAGCTTCACCACCTACAACTCGGTTGCAGCTCCACCACATATAGCTCCAATGCCACCACCTAGTCCAGTTCCACCAACAATAGCTCCAGCGACACTACCTAGTCTAGTTCAACCTTCTACAGCTCCACCACTCCTGACTTACCATTGTCGTCCGCGCCCCAGCTGATTCACGTCCTGCACCTGACCCTACTAATACTGTGGACTTGTCTCCTCTTAGTCAACCGATTGCACTACGAAAAGGTATACGGTCCACAGTTAATCCTAATCTGCAGTATGTCGGTTTAAGTTACCATCGTCTGTCATCATCCCATTGTGCATTTGTACCATCTTTGTCCTCTATTTCCATCCCTAAGTCTACAGGTGAAGCACCGTTTCATTTAGGGTGGCGACGGGCTATGGTTGACGAGATGTCTGCTTTACATACGAGTGGTACTTGGGAGGTTGTTCCTCTTCCTTCGGGTAAATCGATTGTTGGTTGTCGTTGGGTGTATACAGTCAAAGTTGGTCGAAATGGCCAGGTTGATCGACTTAAGGCTCGGCTTGTTTCCAAAGGGTATACTCAGATATTTGGACTCGATTACAGTGATACTTTCTCTCCCGTGGCTAAAATAGCATCAATCCGCCTTTTTCTATCCATGGTTGTTGTTCGCCATTGGCCTCTATTAGTTGGACATTAAGAATGTTTTTCTTCACGGTGACCTTGAGGATGAGGTTATATGGAGCAACCACTTGGTTTTCTTGCTCAGGGGTAGTCTAGTGGCCTTGTATGTCGGTTGCGTCGGTCCCTCTATGGTCTAAAGCAGTCTCCTCGAGCTTGGTTTGGTAAGTTCAGCACAGTTATTCAGGAGTTTGGCATGACTCGTACTGAAGCTAATCACTCTGTGTTTTATCGGCATTCTGCTTCAAATCTCTGTATTTATCTGGTTATTTATGTTGATGATATTTTTTTTTATAAGGTAAATTGTATTAATCAAAAGGGAGAGAACTCCCATATACAAGAAGTATACCAAAAAGTAGAGAATTTACATCAGAACATGATTCTCTACAAAAGACGTCCAATCTTCTATACAAATAGGGGCTATATGAGTGCACTAAAAAGCGATCAAAGATAAAAGACTATTCTTAAGATGTGAAAAAGGAGACTCAATCCCCTCAAAAGCTCTCATATTTCTCTCCCCCCAAACTATCCACATGAGAGCTAACGGAGCGAACTTCCATGCCTTTTGCTTTCTTCTTCTACGGAAACCGGCCCAGCTATATAGCATTTCCTTTACAGTGCTTGGCATCACCCATTGAACACCAAAAATGTTCAGGATCGCCCTCCACAAAGCCGAGGACACTGGGCAATGCAACAAAAGATGATCAACTTCTTCCACTGAGCTTTTACACATATAACACCAACTAACAAGTGTAATTCCCCTCTTTCGCAGATTCTCAGCAGTCAAAATCACTCCCCTCGCCGCTAGCCATGCAAAAAAGCACACCTTCGTGGGCGCCTTAGGAATTCAGATCGAGGAGTATGGAAAAGAGGCCTCCTCTCTCACCAACATACTCTGGTAAAAGGACTTTACGGTGAACAGACCATCGCCACGCAAACCCCATCTCCAAGAATCACAAGATGGTTGAGGCATGTCTTGCCCATATAGCAGTGTCAATAAATCTTGGAGCTCCGCAATCTCCTTATCTTGCATGTTCCTCCTAAATGAGAGGTCCCATACTACCCCCCCTACATGCTCCTTATTACCGGCAATGATCAGGATGGTATTAGTAAGTTGAAGTAACATCTCTTTCAACACTTTCAGACTAAGGATCTGGGCAGATTAAAGTATTTTCTAGGTATTGAGGTCGCCCAGTCTAGCTCGGGTATTGTGATCTCACAACGAAAGTATGCCTTAGATATTCTTGAGGAGACAGGAATGACAGGTTGTAGACCTGTTGACACTCCAGGACAGGGGGAGCCTCTTAGCGATCCTGCAAGATATAGGCGGTTGGTTGGTAAATTAAATTACCTCACAATGACTAGACCTGACATTTCCTTTCCTGTGAGTGTTGTGAGTCAGTTTATGGATTCTCCCTTTGATAGTCATTGGGATGTAGTTGTCCGCATTCTTCGCTATATAAAATCAGCTTCAAACAAAGGTTTATTGTTTGAGGATCGAGGTCATGAACAGATCGTTGGATACTCAGATGCTGATTGGACAGGATCATCTTCTAATAGACGTTCTACGTCTGGATATTGTGTCTTAGTAAGAGAAAATATGGAATCTTGGAAGAGCAAGAGTTGCTCGGTCAAGTGCAGAAGCAAAATATCGAGCAATGGCTATGGCGACATGTGAGCTAATTTGGATCAAACAGTTGCTCAAGGAGTTGAAATTTGGTGAGATTAGTCAGATGGGACTTGTGTGTGATAATCAAGCTGCTCTTCATATTGCGTCAAATCTTGTGTTCCATGAGAAAACTAAACACATTGAGATTGATTGTCGCTTTGTTAGAGAAAAGATACTCACAGAAGATATTGCTACAAAGTTTGTGAAGTCGAATGATCAGCTTGCAGATATTTTCACCAACTCCCTCACTAGTCCTCGTATTAACTACATATGTAACAAGCTCGGTACATATGATTTAAATGCACCAGCTTGAGGGGAGTGTTAGAATAGTAATGTGAATATGTGTAATTAGTCTTAGTCCCTTATGTAATAGGAGTAGGCTATGTGTTATGTATACATATAAATAGGGCTCACTGTAACATAGAATATCAATCAATAATATTTTTCTCCTGTGCATTCTCACAGAGATATTTTATTTACTTATCCTAGTGGAGATATTTTATTTACTTATCCTAGCGAACAAATTCCTCGCTTATCAGAGAACTACATGGCAATTATCTACTCTATGCATAAAGAGAAGCCACTTAAGCAAAATGCTGACATGATTTAACGCTTCTCATGTAACGCGCCGCCCCAAACCAATCAACCCATAACTTTATTCCCCATTTAAATCATCTCACACTAACATTATACATCATAAAAATAAATATGAAAAGTGCTAGACATTCTCTATATTTCCTACTCGCATAAGAATATCTAATAGCGTTAGAAGACTCCTACAAAGTATAGGACCTAAATAAACGTCTTAACATGACTAAAATACATTCCTAGCTACTCCCTCCATTCCATTTATGTGGCACTCTATCCTTTTTAGTCTGTCCCAAAAAGGATATCAATTTTCTATATTTGAAAACAATTTTAACATTAAAATTTTCATGTTACCCTTAATAGGAAGATTTATAGTCACACAAATATCTAGGACTTGTTTCAGACCACAAGTTTCAAAAGCCTTCCTTTCTTTCTTAAACTTTGTCCTTAGTCAAACGGTGGCACGTAAATTGGGACGGAGTAATATTGCCTATATAAAAATTTTCTTTCGCTAAATCTGCATTGATTCCAAGAGATTGTAGGTCTTTTGAGACAACTTCCTTCCAAGTGATTTTAGACCTACCTTGTTCCATTTTAACACCTTCACCCATTATGGAATATAATCCAGCATAAAAAGAAAAAATGCAACTCGGAACAAAGGTCCATCCCAATGTAAATTAGTAGGTATGGTGACTATTTATCTACAAGAGGCATTATAACAATTTGGCTTCTTTATTGGTACAATCTTACAGGCAATATGCATGTTACAATGAGCTTGAATATGACAATTAGTATTAAGGAATTTTTTTGTTGAAGAATTATCAACATATTATCCGATTCACATGCCAAAAGAAGTATTACATCATTGGTTCTATAAAGAGAAATGTGAATTCCTCAACGTAAAAGCTAAAACAAAATTTAACATTCAGCACTAGATATCAAGAAAAATTCAAGGCCCAACCTTCTAAACAATGGAGCATTTGTTATCAAAAAGTGTTGAAAGTACAACAACAACAACTACCCAGTATAGTCCCACAAAGTGGGGTGAGGGGGGTAATACGTACACAGGCCTTACCCCTACCCGAAAGGGCAGAGAGGCTGTTTCCAATCGACCCTCGGCTCAGGAAAAAAAACAATAAAAGAAAAAAAAAAGGAAAAAGAGAAAGAAAAAGAAAAGGAACTTAAAAAAACACCTCTGGAGTAGCATTTCAGCTTTTAGAAAAAATCGAAATACATTTACTTGAGAAAAAAATCGAAATTTTTTTCAGCTTTGGAGAATCTGAAGCAATTTTCCAAGAAAAAAGTTTCACCAATTTTCACATATTTTTCAAATTTACATGTTAAATAATATCCGCTCACTTCGATTTCGATATTATAGATAAAACAATTTTCCTAGATTTTTTCAAATGAATGCCCTTCAAAATCACATAGAAATAGTTGCACATGCATAATAAATAGTCAACAGAAATGCAGATGGCATCTAGTTAGAACAAAGGACTAGCTTTAGCCAAAAAGATGAAGACGAAGAAGAATATCAAACCATTCATGTATCCGCATTTGGAACATGTGACACTCTTCTGGCCACTTGTCATGGAAGTACACTTTTTCACAACCTTTTTCTGTAGTTCACTCTTCATCAAAGGCTCAGTTCTTGGATTTCTCATCTTCTTCAAAAAGACTCGACGCTCCTTGTCATCTAGAAGTATCGAAGAGCAGCACTGATAAAAAAAGCGGTTGCATAAGGAAAAATATTAAAGCACTGCAAGCAAAGTAGATACCAAGCTCTTGAGCACGGTCAGAGGAAGGAAAAAAGAAAACAAAACTCCGACAAGGCATCATAAATTACTAATATCACTGGTACTATCTCCAAACCATTTTCTTCTTTTTCTTTTCTTGGTTTTTTCATTTTGTTTGGTTTAATATAGTAAATACTACTCTCCTAACCAACTTCACATGGGAATCTTGGTGAAAGTATCAGAATCAAATAAATTATTGTCCTTGCATGGATGACTACCAATTAGCCTTTGAGGTCAGTTAGGATTGTTCAATTTGTACCTACTCTATTGCTATTCCCAGTCATGTTTATTATTATTAGTGACCTGTGCTATATCCCTATCTGAGCTAACTTTTGCAGTGACCATTCTCCACCAGGACATTCTAGCTTTACCTTCAGCAGATGAAATCCATCGCAATGCTTTTTTTCTTTATATTCGTAAAACAGGCAATTTCGTGTTTGCACATATCACGCCATGATAAGTCTACCCTTACCCTACCTATCATCTTTTACCTTCCCCCCAAACTAACTCACCTTAAAACTATTTGTATCTCCCCTACAACAAACCCATCAGAGTCCACTTCTTCTTTCTTCTAAATTTGATTCAAAGATTTTGCTGCCTCCGAAACTAGTTTTTACATGTTAATTTAAAATTACTGCATAAATAGCATACTCCCCAAACATCCCATCTACTTCCTCTACCATGCTAATTCAGAATTACTAGTTTTATTAACATCAAATTACTGCCTTTTTTCCTCTTACTTCAAAGTCATTCTCGTCTATTTCTTTCTTTTTTCCCTTTCTTTTCTTTTTTGGGAGAAACAATTTCATCAATAAAGGACCAAGTCAGTGTCATAATTTGCACAAGTATTATGAAAAGGCACATCAATTATATGGAGTTTTGATCAATATACTACTATTTTTGTCTTGACAATAATAGAACCTTAGGTGTCTTTTTCTCATTATTCAACTTAATGTCTCTAAATAAATTTCACAGTTCTAAAAATAACTTAACATAAAACTATCACAAATTTTCATCATTTAACAGCTTAAAATTAAAGTTTTAAATGACTTCTTCTTTTTTTCAATCAAAGAAATTTTAAACAATTTGTATACAATTTTTCCTCGCTACTACCAATATGATGTGGAAGAAAAACTAAATTTTCAACCTCTCTGCCCAGTTAAATTGCATTCTTGAAGTTGTATAAAGTTGATATATACCAGAAAGATTAAGAGGGTGTTTGGATTGGCTTTTAAAAAAGTAGCTTATAAGCTAAAAGCCAAAAGCCATAAGTTGGTAATACCCAACTTTTGGCTTTTGGCTTATTTTTGTACTTTTCATGCCTAAAAGTAAGTGTTTTAAAGCACTTTTTATCATTGCCAAACACCACAAAAACTAGAAAGTGCTTAAAAGCCAATAAGCACTTAAAATAAGCCAATCCAAACACCCTCTAAGTGAAAACTACAAATAGCTTATTGCCGCAGAGATCAAAGGGGTTAAGTTCAAACAAGATATCACCTTGCATATGCACTTCAAGAGGTCCACAACCGTGCCTAAATATCCAACATTATAAACGGGTAGAGTAAGCACCAAGTATCCGTAATGACCTGGACACTCTCTAAAGTTCCCGTGACATGTTTCACAACCCCCATTCTTGTTTGGAGGCCCCTGAAAATCCAAAACTTCGTATAATCAAGATACGGAAATCAGCATCAAAGACATAAAAAAAAGTTATTCAAACTCAAAGAGAAACATGAAGCTCAAAGTTGTTCCTTTCCACCATCTAACCATAAATCAAAATAGTTTTACTTGGCCTCCACTCATTTAAACTGATATGCACAGATCATAAACTGTTAGCAACTAAAAACCTGTAAACACTCACGCTCCAAAAATAATGATTAAACTGCATTATACTCCCAGCAGCCCTAAAAATAGTTCTCAGAGCAACAGCTACACCTCTATACAATAAACCACAAATTATATACTTCCTATGTGACATAGTTTGTATGGACTTGGTATTGATATTAAGAAAAAACGAAGACTTTTGAGATCTTTGGTCTTAAACGTGCCAGAGTATTTGTATGGCTATAGAAGTTTTTCCTTAAGTGCAATGGGAAGTTAAAGTTAAACAGTTTCCAAATATTGAAATGTGACATTCTTTATTGAATGTACTAATAACAATTTGTTTTGATGGTTGCTACTTGCTAGGTATCATTTCATCATGTATTGTACTGTATCGTATTGATGAATACAATGTCTGAGTAGATTATATCATTTTATAATGTCACATAGCCAGCAATTTGAGGAATAAGCTTACAATATTAAAAGAAAGAGTAGGGTACTAGGTAGAGTTATTAAAAAAATGTAGGGTAAAGGGTAAAATGTAATTATTAAATAATAATTAAGGACAAAATGAGGAGAAAAACAAATAAACAACGCGACCAGACATAAAATGGAACTTTTTATCGTTACATGACTACGGATTTAACAATATTGTTTGCTCAAAAAATGTTACACATCTTACGAGTACAAAACAATATAAATAAATCCCGGTATAATCATAGCAAATCGTAATAATCCGTTGGACCAATTGAAAGACATGAAAATAAGAACTCAGAATTAGGGGGAGAAGCATTAGAAACCTTTATTGATAATATTTGTTTGGTCTGCCTCTCCATGGAGAGGTTCAGAGCCTTACAATGGTGTTTTCTTTTCCCATAAGAGGGGCATATTTTCTCGTTTCTCTCTCCTCTCACTAGTGGTGAAGAAGCAGCCCCCTTTCTGGGGTTTCCTCTCTTGGTATTTATAGTTGTGAGCTTCGTGAGCTGGCAATAAGTGGCCGTAACCACGTTGAGATCTCGCCTTTGTATTGGCGCGTAGGCCAGGGCCTTGTCGACCGAGCTAGAGGCGGGTTGAACGTTGTCAATCTTGAGTGTTCGTGCCGTTAATTAATCATGAATTAACTTAAAACGGGATTAGCCTCGTTAATTATCGTGGGATCAGATTTTGACCCATACAGTTAATCCCTCCGCTTATTGAGGTCGTGTTTCGGCCGAGCTCGATGAGCGGACTTCATCGATTGTGATTTGTAAACAACTCGAATAAGGGAGTCGAATTATTGGCGGCGGTGGCCTTAGCCGTTTACACGTTGGAGATGGCTGTAGCCTTTCGTATATTGAGGATGGCCGTAGCCTTTTATATATTGGAGATGGCCGTAGCCTTTCGTATGTTGAGGTTGGCCGTAGCCTTTCATGTATAGAAGATGGCCTTAGCCTTTTATATATTGGAGATGGCCGTAGCCTTTCGTATGTTGAGGTTGGCCGTAGCCTTTCATGTATTGAAGATTGCCGTGGGGAATGAATATGCGCCGAGTACGTATTTGGTCGTCCAAAATTTTACCGGCGTTCGGCACATTCTTTCAGTGTTCATAGGTCGTAGCGATTGTTCTGACGGCGGTATGCTGGCGGATGGTTGAGAAGCCGCTTTATGGAGCTCGTCATAATGACGCTTGCTGCTACAGAACCGAACCGTTTTACGGTTGGTCGTGCAGTAAATGATGGCTATTGGGCTTTGCAAAAGCCATTTATGTTGCCTATAAAGGTGGGTTGAGGCATTCATTTCTCATATCTTCATTGTTCATTTGAGAGAGATTCTGAGGAAACTTTGTCTTCTCGCTAATTCATCTTCTCTTTTCTTTCCTTCGATTGTGATAACATTTGTTTTCAGTAGATTACCAATGGCTGGCAGTTCTTCCCATGGTGCTCTTCCGGTAGATTTTCCGGCAGTCTGACGGACCATCTCCGGCAATGGGAGGTGCGGAACACACGGAGTCCGGCGANTGTCACACAGCCAGCAATTTGAGGAATAAGCTTACAATATTAAAAGAAAGAGTAGGGTACTAGGTAGAGTTATTAAAAAAATGTAGGGTAAAGGGTAAATGTAATTATTAAATAATAATTAAGGACAAAATAAGAAGAAAAACAAATAAACAATGCGACCACACATAAAATGGAATTTTTTATCGTTACATGACTACTGATTTAACAATATGATACATAAAATTTAAGTAACAACCAAAACAAATATTATATTCATCAACAATACGATACAATACAATATGCAACAAGCTGTACAGGAACTGTGTCACATAAAGTGGAATGGATGGAGTAGTATATAGACGAGCTGGGACCCGCCTTCTATAAACAATGTTCAATAATTATGTTGCTAAGCCAATTTAAATGAGATTGTTATGTGAATTAGATTTGAAAGAGGATTACCATGCGGGGATCTAACAAGCCATTAGGAATAGGCTTTTTAGTAGATTCATAGTAAACCCCGCGGTAGACTTCAACTTCTCCTAACTTCAAAATTTCCGCCTCTGAGAATAGAGAAAATTGAATGCTTTTTCTGTTCCAACAATAATAAAAACAATTGATCAAAACATTAACTAAAACCAGAAAATAAAAAACAAGAAAAATTCAATTAACTGACATTTTTCTAGGACCAACATCTTCAATGTAGGGCTGTTTAGTGAATTGGATTATCTCTTGTGTTCTCTTCATCTCAAAAGATTATTTTTTTTTTTCCTTCTGTGCTGAAAAAGTACAGAGGAATGGAAGTGTGAGGTGTGGGGGTTTAAGGAGAAGCTGCTTATTGGGCAGGAGGGTTGGGGTTTATCTGAGGAGAGTCTTGCTAAATTAATGTAGTGGGATGAGAAGAGGAGTGAAGGAGAGGGGATAGAAGAACGTTGACACTGATAAAAGGAGAAAAAGAAGACTAACCTATAGGTTTACGTATTAACCGGCGTGGAAAGTTCGCCGTCATGGTCCAAAAACGGAGTCACTGTTTGGATTTGAAGTAAGGCAAATTGAATTGTAAATATCAAGAAGATCTTGGCCTTTAAAATTTTGCCAATACACTTGGCAGCATCATACAAGTCCATTGAGAAAAACTGGACAAAAATATACATTAGCCTTTTTTTCCCAGCAGAAGAATTTTTAGTGTGGCTGACATCTCGTAACAAATTCACAACAACAAAAAGGTCTAAATTTGACCTTCTACTGTATCAAATATTTAATTTTATCATTCCTTCTACTTGTAATTGAGAAAAATGTTGAAATTTAAGAAGGCAAAATTAAAGAATGGGAAAGATTATTTCTAATATGGTAGAAAATGTCTGATATTGAATGATCGTGTCAAAGCTGCTCGTGTGATTTTTGTATTTCAGGGCAGCTGCTAACTATGCTTTGCTAAATTTCATCTCTGTCACAATGATTGTTGGCGTTGGACATTTTATTATTTTATGCAAAGAGTTATCTTTAATTTTTCCTAAAGGAAAATAAGGTGACATTTTGACCAATGAATGCGTATATACGTACTAGATCTCACATGTTTTCTCACTTTCAAATTTTAATTACTGAGGCTAAATAATTTGATTTGGTGTACACATCAAATGCGAGGATGCATTTACTTTCAGTAAAATTGGCTAATGAATTATAAGGTTGTCCAAGATCATCCATCAATTGTTTTAGTTATTGCTTTCTATCACTAGATTGCTAGTGGGTTTTATTTTTTTCGGCAGACCAAAAATGTCGTCTTATTATTTAGGAAGAATAATTCAAACATAAAGTAACACGATTCGGTCAGAGAGGTTACAATTATTATTTTGCACATGATTAATTTATGCATTGTTTGATTGGTTAATCAAACAAAGATTATACTTGCATAACTTATACAACATTCGATATACTTGCATAACTTATACAACAGTTGATCAGCAATATCAAATAAACTCACATTGCGATAATTTATATATTATTTTTTATGAAATTAAAATTTGTATTAATAATAAGAAACTAAACTATTTTAAGGCAAAAATGAGCTTAAATCTGGTAATATAGTAACTTCCCTTAGCAATATTTTCCCATTTAAATTTACATAACTATTATCGTTGTATATATTCTCAGCGTTTGCTCGAGTTGGAGCCCTAGAGCAGAGTCAGCCTTTGATACAAGAGGAATTTACATAGTGTACGACCCTTTAAATTTTTATTTATATTTTCTAGAACTGCTTTTACAAAACTACCTTTAATACAATTTATTTTAGAATCTTACCTTTTTAATTAAATTATGTACAACATTCACTTAAAAGATATCTCTATCTGATTCTCTCTCATCTAACGTATCTATCACGGTCAATCCCCCCCCCCCCCCC
>NW_017670745.1:274630-324676 GCF_001879085.1 Nicotiana attenuata
TATCACGTCAACTCCCCCCCCCACCCACACACACACACACACCAAATTTCTCTAGTAAAAGATATTCAAATATATCACAAGCGTCTATTCCCTTTTTCTTCGTCCCACATATTCTGCTTAGGTAAAAAACATATAGTAAAACACATTGCATGGCAGCTATCACCCTCATTCTAATTATCAACAAGTTGCATTTGGAAAAAAGAAAGAAATAAGAATTTCTAGAAAAAAGCACGACATAAATGAATCTGTGAAGAAAATCGATCTTTTTTCTTTCACTACGATGGTGTTCTTTTCTTCATCTTTTTTTCCCCCTTTTGTTTTATAGTAAATTTAATTAATTGTTAAGTAGATAGAAGTTGACATTTATGAATTTATTTTTCTGAGAAGTTACCATGGTTCAACATTTTTATTTGAAAGTGATAATGATGAATCATGTGGTATCAAGGATTAAAGGCAAAATACAAAAATATTTATGTATGAATTTGATATAATATATGTATATATTTTTTATATGCTTATAGTATACCAAAAAAAAACAAACAGAAATATTCCTTTACATTTAGTATAATATACATATATATAAAGAAAATCGTATTTACAAGGACTATATTTTTAAGTACCATAATACGCATATAATGTATATGGATACACCATTCATATACAAATATATGTATTTACAGAATATACTTAAAAGCTCTATTATCTACATACAATATAAAGAATATTGGATTTAAAAGTAACGGAGCAATGCCGGGGATCAATTATCAAACTTCTCGTCTTCAAGAGCTGTTGTAACAGACAAAGGAAGTAACTAACATCTGCTATCATGAATGAAGAACCACTGACGGTAAGGAAAAGGTAGAAAACAACAATAAACAGAAATATTTTTCTTTTGCCACTACTACTCACCCAGTCAACTAAACTATCATCCATGTATGTTTGACTAGAGTCAACAGGACGACGTCCGGTGATCAACTTATTCCATAGGAGAATACATCAGACTTCTCCGTAAGTTTTCCAGAAGAAGCATATTCAGGAGCCAAATACCTGGAATCAAACATGAACAGAGAAAGATAAAATTAGGGTCCACTGAAGCAACTGCAAATCTACAGGGAATAAACGCATCAGCATCTCTAGCAATCATCATCATCGACATTTTCTCTGAGGAGCAAATTGACTGGAATATCAAACAGGGATCAAGGAATGGAAGTAACGTAGCAATTCCATTGCCAGGGATCAATATATCCATACCACTATGTAAATAATGGTATACAATATAGTATCAATTACATGCAATAGTGCAAAAAGATATATTATTACTCAATGTACATATAGTACATATGGTATAATTTCTCAGCTATTTTTAATGAAAGCCAAAAGAATTCATTGTAGTTGAGTTGTAGTCAATTTGGTTAACTAAATTTTAGGGATTTACAGATATTTTAACAAATTATTGGTTATAGTCGGTTCAAATTTTGAAATTCTTAGAGAGAGAAGAGATTTTTTAAGTTTGAATAATTATTACTCCCTCCGTTTCATATTGTTGAGGTAGTTTGACTGGAAAGAGTAGACCATTGCCAAATCACCTTAAGTACCAATTTTACCCTTAAGGGCCCACATGCTAGCTTTTTAATGAAAATCATGATAAAGTAGATACTACTAATACAAATGTGGCCCACATGTCACATCTTCTGCCACATTAACTAAGTAAAAAACTTTTCCTTCAATTCAAAGGTCCAGTGCGTCAAACTTTTTATGTATGTGAAATTTCTTCAATTCTTGTGGCGCCAAAAAAGTTGTCTCTTTCATTCTTGTGGCGCCAAAAATTTCTCTTTTTTAATTTGGTGAAAAGCTTGTCTATCTATTGTCTATTTAACTATAATCCATTTAATCAGCAGTTGCGGATTTTTGAAAATTTAATGGTGTTGTTCATCACCATAGGTCTTGAATCACGGTAGTATATGTGGTCGATTATCTAGTGACTTTGGTCAAATAATGTGACTTTATAACTTCAATTAATGTGTTTTAATTGGTAATTTGGGATAAAAAATAAAGCACATAAGTAAGTTACATAGGCTCGCAATATTTCAATTTCTACGAAAATAATTATAACTACACCAAAAAATATGAAAGAACCAAAATAGAAGAAGCCACATGCCAACAAGCTTGGAAAAGATCTGACATGTAGTGGGTTCACTTTTTAAACATTTGACTTGTCAACCCAACCTAATAAAGTTACTATCACAAACAATTTACTCTTAAATTCAGTGGGTCCGTGTCAGATTTTTGAAGGAGGGATGGTAAGGGTAATATTGGTATCTCAAAAGTAAAAGGTTACCAAATTTAGAAATGTGTCATTCATTTTGGAACAGACTAAAAAGGAAAGTACCTCAAACCATATGAAACGGAGGGAGTAATTTATATAATGTTATACAAAACGTGAATTAAATAATAATAGTAGATGATATTATATAGGGAAACTTACACAAATGTCCCAAATAAATCTCAACTTACCAACCACTAGCCACTAGCCAAATAAATCTCAAATAAAGCATCCTTTTTTTTGTAACAGTGTTCTGATTTTGCTTGGTTTTGAAGTAATAAAAACTTCATCAAGTAAAATTGATTTGTAGTAATCGGTTTGAAGATTAAAAACTTCACCAGATTGCTAATTTCGATTGTATTGTTTAAAATTATTTTGTAGTAGTCGGTTTGAAGATTATAACTTCACCAGATTGCTAACTTTGGTTTGTGTTGTTTTTCCAGGAAAAAAAATGACGAATGGAACGAGTGATGATGTTTCTGCTAACGCTGGGACAGAACAAATTGCTTCTGTTCAGGCTGCTGCACCAAACGTTGCCCCTGCACCAACAATTGCCAAGGCTGAAAAACCCCGTAAATTTACCGGGGTTGATTTCAAACGTTGGCAGCAGAAGATGTTCTTCTATCTGACAACCCTCAGTCTGCAAAGGTTTATCAATGAAGACGAACCTGTTGTGGCTGAAGGCACTCCTGACAACGAGAAATTTCTGGTAACTGAGACTTGGAAACATTCTGACTTCCTTTGTAGAAATTATGTTCTAAATGGTTTAGAAGATAGTTTATACAGTGTCTTTAGTGTTTGTAAAACTTCGAAAGATTTGTGGTACGCTCTTGAGAAGAAGTACAAAACTGAAGATGCTGGTTTTAAGAAGTTTGTTGCTGCCAAGTTTCTAGATTTTAAAATGGTGGACAGCAAGTCTGTGATCTCTCAAGTTCAGGAGTTGCAAGTGTTGGTTCATGATATGCTTGCAGAGGGCTTGGTGATCAATGAAGCCTTTCAAGTGGCGGCATTTATTGAAAAATTGCCTCCATTGTGGAAGGACTTCAAAAATCAACTACAGCACAAACGCAAGGAGATGACACTTGAAGATCTTGTGGTGCGCATAAGGATAGAAGAAGATAACAAAGCAGCAGAAAAGAAGTCTCGTGCAAGTTCTTCCATTGCTGGTGCAAACATTGTTGAAGAGGCACCAACTAATAGCAAGAAAAGGAAGAAGCCGTCTGGGCCAAAGCAGAATCCGCCTAAGAAGAAGTTCAAAGGCAACTGCCACAATTGTGGAAAATATGGGCACAAGATTGCAGAATGTCGTGCTCCAGAGAAGGATAAGAAAACCCAACAAGCAAACATTGTTGAAAAGAACAATGATGTGGAAAACTTGTATGTTATGCTCTCTGAATGTAACTTGGTAGGAAACTCAAAGGAATGGTGGATTGATTCGGAAGCTACACGACATGTTTGTGCTAATAAAGGGTTATTTACTTCTTATGATTCTGCAGGTCCAGACGAGACCATCTTCATGGGCAACTCCGCAACTGCAAAGATTGAAGGCTATGGGAAGATTTGCTTGAAGATGACGTCTGGCAAAGTAGTTACTTTAAATAATGTACTCCATGTTCCAGAAATTAGGAAGAACTTAGTTAGTGTTGCACTTCTCGTTAAAAACGGGTTTAAGTGCGTTTTTGTTTCAGACAAGTTTGTAATAACTAAGAATGAATTGTATGTAGGAAAAGGCTACCTAAATGAGGGTCTTTTCAAACTGAATGTAATAGCTATTGATATGAATAAAGTTGAATCTTCTTCTTATTTGCTTGAGTCTAATTCTTTATGGCATTCCCGTTTAGATCATGTTAACTTCAAGACATTGCGAAAAATGATCAATTTGGAAATATTGCCTAAGTTTAATTGTGAAAATACAAAGTGTCAAATATGTGTGGAGTCTAAGTATGCTAGGCATCCTTTTAAGTCAGTTGAAAGGAATTCAAATCCTTTGGACTTAATTCACACTGATATTTGTGATATGAAGTCAATACCATCTCGCGGTGGGAAAAAGTATTTTATAACTTTTATTGACGATAGTACAAGATATTGTTATGTATACTTGTTAAATAGTAAGGATGAAGCAATAAATGCATTTAAGCAATATAAGAATGAAGTTGAGACTCAATTAAATAGTAAAATAAAAATAATAAGAAGTGATAGGGGAGGTGAGTATGAATCACCATTTGAAGAAATATGTTTGGAGTATGGTATCATACACCAAACAACTGCCCCCTACTCACCACAATCCAACGGGATTGCAGAAAGAAAGAATAGAACTCTTAAGGAGATGATGAATGCTTTATTGATAACTTCTGGGTTACCACAGAACTTGTGGGGGGAAGTTGTTCTAACAGCAAACAAAATTCTTAATCGAATTCCCCATAGCAAAACGCAATCCATACCATATGAAAAATGAAAAGGAAGAAGTCCTAACTTGAAACATTTCAAAGTGTGGGGGTGCTTGGCAAAGGTTCAAGTTCCTAAACCCAAAAGAGTTAAAATAGGACCCAAAACTGTGGATTGTGTATTTATAGGATATGCAACAAATAGTAAAGCATATCGTTTTCTGGTTCACAAATCAAAAATCCAGAAATTCAAGTGAATACAGTAATGGAATCAAATAATGCTGATTTTTTTAAGCATATATTTCCATGTAAAATTGAAGACGAGACATCTATTCCAAGGAATAAACGTCCACGGGAAGAAACAAATGATGAGATGCATAATGAGGAGAATCCAAGACGTAGCAAACGTCAAAGGAAGTCTACATCATTTGGTCTAGATTTCTTAACCTTTCTACTAGAAAATGAACCTCAAACGTTTAAAGAGGCTATGTCTTCTTCTGAAGCACCATATTGGAAGGAAGCTGTCAATAGTGAGATACAATCTATTTTGGACAACCATACATGGGAGTTAGTTGATCTTCCTCCTGGAAATAAACCTTTAGGTTCTAAATGGATTTTCAAAAGGAAGATGAAAGCAGACGGCACTATTGATAAATATAAGGCAAGACTTGTAGTCAAAGGCTTTAGACAAAAGGAAGGTCTTGACTACTTTGATACATACTCGCCAGTAACAAGAATTGCATCCATTCGGATGTTAATTGCTTTATCCGCGGTATATGGACTTGTAATATATCAAATGGATGTGAAAACAGCTTTCTTAAATGGAGATTTAGAAGAAGAAATCTATATGGAACAACCTGAAGGGTTTGTGGTTCCAGGAAAGGAAAAGAAAGTTTGTAAACTTGTTAGGTTTCTTTATAGACTAAAACAAGCACCTAAACAATGGCATGCAAAATTTGATGAGACAATGTTGTCAAATGGCTTTAAGATCAATGAGTGTGATAAATGTGTTTACATAAAAGACAATCCAAATCATATAGTCATTGTTTGTCTATATGTAGACGATATGTTGATAATGAGTAATGACATTGCTAACATTAATGCCACAAAGCATATGTTAAGCAGGAAATTTGATATGAAAGACATAGAAGTTGCTGATGTAATATTGGGAATAAAGATCCATAGAACTCCTCAAGGTCTTGCACTGTCACAATCTCATTATATCAAATCAGTTCTTGAAAGATTCAAGCACTAAAATTTAGAGTTTCAAAAACTCCTATTGATGTGAATCTTCCGTTAAAGAAGAACAAAGGTGAGAGCAAGTCTCAATTGGATTATGCTCGGGTTTTGGGATGTTTAATGTACATCATGAATTGCACACGACCCGATATAGCATGTGCTATCAGTAAGTTGAGTCGGTACACGCATAATCCAGATCAAACTCATTGGATGGCAATGAAACGTGTCTTGGGATATCTAGAATATACTCAAGATTATGCATTGCAATTCAACAAATACCCAGTGGTAATTGAAGGATATTGTGATGCAAATTGGATCACCGGCTCACATGACTCAAAATCCACAAGTGGATACATTTTCACTCTTGGAGGAGGAGCTGTGTCTTGGAAATCATCCAAACAAACTTGTATAGCTCGCTCAACGATGGAGGCTGAGTTCATAGCTTTAGACAAAGTCGATGAAGAAGCTGAATGGCTTCAGAATTTTTTGGAAGATATTCCGTTTTGGCCCAAACCACTGACACCTATTTGCATTCACTGCGATAGTCAATCAGCTATAGGAAGGGCAAAGAATTATGTATAACGGTAAGAGTCGTCATATAAGACGAAGACATAAAACCGTTAGACAACTGATATCTAGAGGAATCATTTCAATTGACTTCATAAAGTCAAAGGAAAATGTGTCGGATCCGCTTACAAAAGGGCTTAGTAGAGAAGCAGTTGAGTTCACAACAAAGGGAATGGGTCTGTGGCCGATGGAAAGTCAATCATAACGGTAACTCTACCTAGAAGACTGGAGATCTCAAGATCTAGGTTCAAGGAGATCAAACAAAGTTATGAAAGACAGTGGAACATTGTCAAAAATAAAAATCTGTGATCCATTCTCATGAAAGGACAATGTTAGGGAACAAGGATAAAGCGGTTAAAGCTTTTTAATGATTATCTAAATCTGATACAGGAATTATCAGAAAATGTAATCTCCGGGGTTACAGCTTATAAATCACCTATGTAAGTGTGAAGTGTAAGCCGCTTCAATGAGAAGTTAGCAAGGCCAAATTCTCTATACACTTATGAAACTAGGAGGTGTTCATGGCTGAAACGAACACAACAATGAGAATCAAAGACGTTTAGGAGTTAATTGTGTGACTTATGTTGTCTAGATATACACCAAAGCTCGACGGTTCGAAGATATCAAATCTACCGATTGACCGAGTATATCCAACATAAGTTCACTATGGAAAGTTCAAAGGGAAACCTACTTATCCAAATACAGCTAATCCTTAATTGCAAATCACACAGTTTTTATGCATATCCTCTTCTTTTTGGCCATTCCCCATTCATGTGGGGGATTGTTGGAATTTAAAGACATGAAGTGTCTTAAATTAAGTGGAGTGAAAGGGAAATGGAGGAAATAATTTTGGAGGGAAATGAAAAATTCAAATTCATTAAAGTCTTGCAAAAGTGGATTGTCCCTCATTGGATGGGGAAACTATCCAATATGTGTTTATATTGAGAAACACATTCTCTACCTCTCAAAAGGTTGAGAAGAAGGGAAACTCCTCGCGCCGTCGTCGTCGCTCGGCTCGGCTTCGGATTTGGATTTGGATTTGGATTTGGTCAAACGATCGATAAGATTAATTTTTTGGACCTAATCCTAATTAATTAATTTTAATTAATTAACAGTTCCCTCCTATTATTATTATTATTATTATTATTATTATTTTAATTAAAAAATAAGTTAACAGACGTGTCTGTTAACAGACAAAGAACCCAACAGCCGTGTCAGTTAAACTCCATTCTTGAACAGGTATGTTCGCACCTGTTCAAGCAGAATCATCGGCCTATAAATTCCAGAGGCTTTGCCTCATTTCGTTACTCAGTTCTTTACAGACATAACTCCCAAAAACTATCCTTCTTCCTAACTAAATTACTGCATTGTTTTCATCAAAATAAAACAGTAGTCGTGTGATTTGCAGCGTATTTTTGAGTTCGTTGGAATTCTGTGATTTATATTGCCACTATCACAGAAACGGTTTTCCCGTTCTATCCTGGGAGGAAGTAACCCATAATCCTTGGCAACTGTGGGAGGGTTATAATTCCTTAAGGAGACACAAGAAATTTGTGGGATCGGATTTAACATTCTGCTTCATCTCTTTTCGTTCATCTTTCTGTTAAACATCTTTCGAACCAGAACATTGTTGCTAACAGTTGTTAGGTTGCCAAAGATCCTCCAACAATTCCGTGATTATATTCCAGGAGTGAGATTTCCATTGACTACAAATTGATAAGATGCTCGTGCAGTTATGAATCTTTAACTTCTCTATGTAACTAATGATTATTCTTTTGTATTTACCCTTATGGCATGACAAATGTTATGGTATCTTAGTTTCTCATGAAGCTTTTGTTTGTTGCGTTTTAGATGTTGTGCATGTGCATTGAGATTTTCTTGCTACTCTTGTTTCCTGGACCTAATAACATGAGCAGATCTACAAGCCAACTTTTTAAGGATAAGTAGCATCATAAAATTGTCTCCGTGTGGCATATAGGTCACGGGTTCGAGCCGTGGAAGCATCGACTAATGCTTGCATTAGAGGTACGTCACACCCCTTGAGTGCAGCCCTTCCCCGGACCCTGCAGGATGCCTCATGCACCGAGTTGTCTTATTTTTTTAGCATCATGAAATTGTTGTGTTTTGCTACCTTGCTTTGTGAATTGCATCAACATCCATAATTGCGAAATAGTCCCTTTTTGGGCTTCTGTGGATGAAAGAGGTCTACATTGTTTCCCTCTAATAATATGTAGCAGTGGTGATGTTAACGTCATTGTAAGAATGTTTGATTAAATCAATCTGTTTGATTAGTCTGAAATCTCCATTCTTCTGCCTGGGACAGCTTACAAGGGGCTGTAAAAGATTTTGGTGAAACAACACCTCTTAATAAATGTCGTGAAAAATAATTTTGTTTGTGTTTTCCCTTTGTTTTAACAGAACTACGGTTTTGGGTTTGGTTGAACTAGATATATTGTAGTAGTGAATTCATTAAGGATGATAAAGGACCAGTTGAATTGTAACTTTAGAAAAGTATCAGGCGCTATTGAAATCAAAGTATATCTTTTTTGATTTTTTAATTACAAATTTATGATTTGTTTATTTGAAAATTTTGCATTTATATTCAATAATATTGATGCCTAGCTTCATTTTTATTCTAGCGGTGAATGAAAAAAAAGTTCTTGTGTTACCACATTCATGTAAAGTGGATATGCTGGCATTTTCTGGCTAAGGTATTTACAGGCAGAAGATATTACGACAACTATTGTTCATTGCTATGTTGTTTTGGACTGCTACAGAGAGTCTCCAAAAAGTATTGACCCTTAGTCGAAAGATAGAGCAATCTATATGCTTAACTCATGCCCGAAGGGGTCGTTTGGCACATGGGATAAGAATAATAATTACGACATAAAGTTTTGAATTAACATTATCTCATTGGTTTGGGTATTAGCCTGTTTTGGAATAACTTTTACATTAAAATAATGAGATTAGTTATCCACCCACCATTATACCAAACGACCCCTAAGAGTCCCCAAGCACAAAGAGAGGGTACGGTCCAACTTGTTTTGGCTGTATACCTAGGGAGAAATTAAAAAATAGCCAAATTTACAAGTGATAATTGAAAAATAGCCGCAATTTTAAAAGTAATCAAATTTTAGCCGCTTTTCATGTAAAGATAAATCTGAACGAAAATACTGTTCAAAATTCGGAAAATACTCCAGCGTAATATACTGGAATTCCATTATAATATACTTGAACTCCAGTATATTATTCTAGACTTCCAGCATAAGTATATCGGAGTTCCAGTATAATATACTGGAATTCCAGCAAAAAATATACTGGAGCTCCAGTATAATATACCGGTCCAGCATAATATGCTGGAAGTTCATACACAGGTGCTCCAATTTTCAGTATATTATGTTGGAACTTTCCGCGTGTTAGAGTTCCAGCATAATATGCTGGAAGTTTATACACAGGTGTACCAATCTCCAGTATATTATGCTGGAACTTTCCATATTGCAATAAAATAGTGGCTATTTTTCAATGACTTTGCAAACGCTTATTATTTTTCAATTAACAGTCCGAAAACTGGCTAGCCCGTGATATTTTTACGTATACCCAGCTTGAACAATCAGCATCTTAACACTTCCAAAATAGATAGAAAAGGTTAGAGAAATGACTTTATGAAATTTTCTCCTTTTTAAGGCTGTTACAGGTGGTGCCCTATCTAACTTGCTGAGTATGTTATGAGTCCTAATTTTAGTTTTTTATGTAGAAAGACATAATAAGGGAAGCAAAGGTCTCTAGAAGAAATTTACGTTCTGCCTACTTGAAAATATTTTGATTCGTTCAATTGTATTATTGCCCGTCTTTTATTTTTTTTCCTTTTCTTTGATTTGGAGGAAAAACTTCTTGATGACAAAACTGAAATGTTAGGACAAGTCTAAAACTAGCACAATTCAGTAATATCTTATTAACTAGTGATAACGTGATGGCCTTGATGATGATTTTTGCAACAAAAATTATTTGACACGTGCTCTATTATTTGTGCATCATTAGCTAGAAAAACTACCTCAGGGGAAAAAGAAGAAATGGAAAACTACGATGGTTGTAGAAATACACACGTGACTAATAGTTTTGTACAGCTGTACTAGCTTTATTAGGGGTGTTAGAGGTTAGTTATAGAAGTAGAAGTCTATATATATGTGTGGGGGGGCTTATGTATTTTTTCAACTTTTTCAGAAAAGCGGTTATAACCGACTTTCCCTCTACTGTGTTTTCTTCTTCGATTTCTCATGTGAGCTTCTTCCACTCGTTAATGGTGGAATTCAACATGGTATCAAAGCCAGACCCATCCCAATTATTGTTACCGATGTTGGGCCCCCATTTATGTTGTCCACGCTCAGAGGCCTGGGCCTGAGGGAGGGTGTTGAGTTGTCCCACATCGGAGGGATTTGAGGTCCTTGGTCTCCTTATATGGCTTGGGCAATCCTCACCTCACAAGCTAGCTTTTGGGGTTGAGTTAGGCCCAATGTCCATTCTTATCGTGGTATCAGAGCTCGAGTAGATCAATCGAAGTTAGAGATTACTGGTTAATTCAAAACTCTGAAAGCATCAGCAGAAAATTCGAAGCTATTTTCTGAAGAACAGCTATGGCGAATTTGGACATCGATAATCCTTGTCATCCTCTGTATTTGCAATCTTCCGATAATCCTAGCAATGTCATTGTATCGATACAACTCAAAGGAACTGAAAACTACTCAGTTTGGAGCAAGGCGATGGTGATTGCGTTGCGAGCAAAATGCAAGTTAGGGTTCATCGATGGGAGCTGTACAAAAGCTCTATTTACAGCAGATCTGGAAGAGGAATGGGAATGAGTGAATGCTACTGTATTGACGTGGATCATGAATACAGTTTCACCAGATTTGGTGAATGGAATAGTGTACGCTAGTGATGCTCATGAGGTGTGGGTAGATCTGTAGGATCGATTTGACAAGGTCAACGGATCGAGGATCTACAACCTTCAACGTGAGATAGCTACCATCTCTCAAGGTACCTCTAGTATCTCAGTATATCATTCTAGGTTGAAATTACTTTGGGATGCATATAACTCTATGATACCTTCACTCCCTGTTACGGCCGGTACTAAGGATTTTATCGAACACTTGGAACAACAAAAACTTTTTTAGTTCTTAATGGGCTTAAATGAATCTTATAATGCAATTAGAAGTCAGATACTACTTCAATCTCCATCACCTTCTGTTAGTCATGCTTATGCAATGGTAATAAATGAGGAGAATCAAAGGAGAGTGTTTGAGACTGGTTCACATGTTAATGTGACAAGTGAAGTGAATGATTCAACAGCCCTTATGAGTTCTAAGGATAATCAACCCAAATCTAGGAGGTTTAATAATTTGTACTGTGAGTACTGTCGAAACAAAGGACATACAAGGGAGACTTGTTACAAATTGGTTAGATATCCACCTGGTTTTAAAGGAAAGAGACAGCAACAATATAGGCAAGCTAATGTGGTTGTGAGTGATGACAGTTCTGGTAAAAGTGCTGCTGGAAATGAGGATAATGTTGGGATGAGCCAAAGGATGCTGAACTTCTTTATAGATGAACAATATAATCAGATCATGAAGATGATCAACAAGGATAAGTCAGAAGAGCATGCAACAAACATGGCAGGTAATGCTAATTCACAGCCATTAAAGACTATGGGTGATTTTTGGATTATAGATACTGGTGCTACTGATCATATGGCATCAAACAGTGAAATGCTGAAAACTATGACTGATCAGCCTGACCCTAAGGGAGGTAATGTAAACTTACCAGATGGTAAGACTGTGCCTGTCATCTGTAAATGAAGTTAATCTTACAGATCATGATGAGATACATGATGTATTATGTGTGCCTGATTTCAAGTACAACTTGTTGTCTGTGTCAAAATTAACTAAAGAGCTGCAGTGCTCAGTTGATTTTTTCCCAATATTTTGTGTCTTTCAGGACCTATACACTGGGAGAGTGAAGGGTATTGGTAAGGAGAAAGGTGACCTCTATATCCTAATTCCAAAAGGATCCAACAAAAACAGAATGGCACAAAGAGTCAGTAGCTGTTTGGTAGAGGGGATGCAAGCAGACTTCACTACTTGGCATAAGAGACTTGGGCATGTGCCAGTTAGAGTCATGAAGCAATTAGATTTCCTTAAAAATAAGAAGTTTTCTGATTGTGAACTCAATAATTGTACTGTATGTCCTTTAGCTAGGCAAACAAGGAAGCCATTTCCTTTTAGTAGCAACAGAGCTGAAGATATTTTTCATTTGATTCATATGGATATTTGGGGTCCATATAAAGTGCCTACGTATAATGGAAATAGATATTTTCTGACTCTTGTTGATGATCATTCAAAGATGATTTGGATTTTTCTAATGAAGTTGAAAAGTGACACTGTTGTTGTGTTAAAATCCTTCCTTAAAATGGTACATACACAGTTTGGCAAAACTGTGAAAGTGTTGAGAACTGATAATGGTGCAGAGTTCTTTAGTCATGAATGCAGGGATTATTTGACAGATAATGGCATCCTGCATCAAAGCAGTTGTCCACGTACTCCGCAGCAAAATGGAGTAGTGGATAGAAGGCACAGACATGTCTTGGAGGTGGCAAGAGCCCTAAGATTTCAGGGGTCTATTCCTTTGCAATTCTGGGGAGACTGTGTGTTAGCTGCAGTGTATCTAATCAATCGATTGCCTTCTTCAATTTTAGCAGGGAAGTCTCCATATGAGATCTTTCACAAGAAACCACCCAACATGGCACACTTAAGGACTATTGGGTGTTTGTGTTTTGCCACAGTAACTGAGAGGGTTGATAAGTTCTCTCCTAGAGCTATTACTGCAGTTCATATGGGATATTCAGTGTCTCAAAAGGGGTACAAGCTGTATGACCTGAGGCAAAGAAAGTTCTTTGTCAGTAGAGATGTTACATTCAAGGAGGATGTCTTTCCTTTTCAACTTGGAAAAGATGATGCACAACAAGCCCCTATGTTCTTAGAGCTGAAGTCAAGAGAAGAAGGTCATTCCCTGCACCAACATCAAACTCATACACCAGAAGAGGAGCATGAAAATGTTGATCAGGACTTTGTGCATGACCATGACTTGGTACAACAAGAAAATGGTCAAGACCCTGCTGAGCAGGCACCAGTTGCAGAAGCTGGTCATCATGAGCAGATGCCAACTACAGAGGTCACAGAGATTGTTCAGGTTGCATAACTCAGAAGATCCAGTAGAGATTCCAAACCACCTATTTGGATGAAAGACTATGTTTGTCCACTCAATGGAGCATCTTCATCCTCCTGCATGTATCCAATATCCAATTACCTGAGCTATAGTGCTTTATCAACCACTTATCAATCCTATTTGACAGCAACCTCACAGGAAACAGAACCTGCATCATACACAGAAGCCATGAAGGACCCAAGATGGGTTGAAGCAATGAAGGCAGAAGTGGATGCTTTGGTTATGAACAAAACTTGGGAGATAGTGGATATTCCTAGAGGTAAAGTACCTATTGGATGCAGATGGGTATATAAAATCAAATACAGATCTAATGGAGATGTTGAGAGATTTAAAGCTAGGCTTGTCGCCAAAGGATACAGCCAACAAGAAGGGATAGACTATCAGGAGACTTTTTATCCAGTAGTTAAGATGGTTACAGTGAGAGCTGTTATTGCACTGGCTGCTATGCATCAATGGCCACTCTCTCAAATGAATGTCTACAATGCTTTCCTTCAAGGTGACCTTGAAGAAGAAGTCTATATGCAGTTACCACCTGGTGTTAGCAGCCAAGGGGGGAATTCTAAGGGCTGCAGATTGCTCAAATCCCTTTATGGACTTAAGCAAGCTTCAAGACAATGGAACTTGAAGCTCACAGAATCTCTCTTACAAGCAGGTTTCACTCAGAGCAAACATGATCATTCCTTGTTCATCAAGGAAGAAAATGGACAACAAGTCATTATACTAGTATATGTTGATGACCTTCTTATCACTGGGAGTGACATCACATTGATTCAAGAAGCAAAGCATAAACTGCACATGGCTTTCAAGATCAAGGACTTGGGAAATTTGAAGTATTTTCTAGGCATTGAGGTATGCAGGTTTGGAAAGGGAATTGTTTTATGTCAGAGAAAATATGCTCTAGAGCTTATAGCTGAAATGGGATTATCTGGTGCTAAACCCGTCATTACACCAATGGAGCAGAATAAGAGGCTCACTACTGTTGAGTATGATGAATGTTGCCATTTGGGTGATGACCCAACACTAACAGATGTGAGGGGTTATCAGAGGTTGATTGGGAAACTCCTATATCTGACCTTAACAAGACCTGACATTGCTTATAGTGTGCAAACTCTGAGTCAAGTCATGCAAGCTCCCAAGCAGTCTCACTTGGAAGTAGCATACAGAGTAGTAAAATATGTGAAGAATGAACCTGGCCTGGGGATTCTTATGAATTCAGTTTGGAACATGACTCTTAATGCGTATTGTGATGCAGACTGGGCAAGCTGTCCCAACTCAAGAAAGTTAGTTAATGGATATCTTGTTAAGTTTGGTGGTTCATTGATCTCTTGGAAATCTAAGAAGCAGACCACAGCGGCAAGAAGTTCACCAAAATCTGAGTATAGAAGTATGGCATTGACTGTCTCTGAGTTGATTTGGCTAGTGGGAATGCTCAAAGAGCTGGGAGTAGAGATCTCAACTCCAATTCAGCTCCACACGGATAGTAAAGCAGCTATGCAAATAGCCAACAATCCAATTTTTCATGAAAGGACCAAGCATATAGAGATAGATTGCCATTTCATAAGGGAAAAGGTGCAGCAAGGGCTGATATGTCCTACATATGTGCCAACAGAAGAACAAGAAGTTGATTTGCTCACTAAGGGACCGGGGACTGCTCAACATTATCATTTAATGTCCAAGCTAGGTGTTTTAAACATTTTTTCTACACCTAGATTGAAGGGGGGTGTAGAAATACACACGTGACTAATAGTTTTGTACAACTGTATTAGCTTTGTTAGGGGTGTTAGAGGTTAGTTGTAGAAGTAGAAGTCTATATATGTGTGTGGGGGATTATGTATTTTTTTAACTTTTTCAGAAAAGCGGTTATAACCGACTTCCCCTCTACTGTGTTTTCTTCTTTGATTTCTTATGTGAGCTTCTTCCACTCGTTAATGGTGGAATTCAACAATGGCAATACCCTCTGTTCAATCCAGATAGCTAGCTTTCTCAAATTCTCATAAGCATATTGCAGAATCATTTGTTCTTATTATATATAAGATCGTGATTGGATCCCCATACGTTTGGTAAAGAGAATAATCTTATCCTTTGAGAATAATTAAATTGGATAGTGTTTAATTGAAATATGAAAACGTGACTAAATTGATCCTACTTACTCTTTGGGGCGGAGTGGAAGAAGCGGGGATTCTCGATTCTCGAACACGGAAAGGATCCAATAAATTCGAAAGAATTGAATGAGGAGTTGTAGTACGATTCTGTAGAGTGGCTGTAATGGTAACTTATCTGTTAACTTTTTCACTATCACCCAAAAAAATTAAACTCCGCCTTACGTAAAGTTGCCACAGTATGATTAACCTCTGGATTTGAGTTTTCGGTGCTTGTATACCCGATATTGGCCATAGTTTATAAGAATATTATGTAGTCTTAGTAAGAGGGAAAATGGTTAAGAATTTATCCAATGTGAAAAATCATATTGTTCGAGGAACCCCAGATGATGTCGGAGTAAAGGATCATCTACGTTGCAGATTCTTATCCAAGAGTTGAGAGTTAAATTGAAAATACCAGATTGACTATTAAATGGTAGCTGAAATTTTATTCACTATAGTTCTGATTGATCGAATCTCGTCAGCCCACTGAAACTGTTGAGTTGGTTATTTTAAATTTTACCTTCCATGAATTGGTGAAGCGGTATGGTAGAAAAGGTATTTCTCTATGGTGCATGCTAAAGGTGGATATGCAGAAAGCTTATGATTCTGTAGAGTGGGTGTTCATAGAATAGTTATTGCAATATTTAAACTTCCCATGGAGATTCATTTAGTGGATCATAGAATGCTTAAAGACAGTTTCATATTCTATTGGGATAAATGGACTGCCTACAAAACCATTCCATCCAAGAAGAGATTTAAGGCGGGGAGATCCCATGTCTCCGTTACTGTTCGTTTTGGCTATGGAATACTTCAACAGGATCCTAAAAGGACTGAGGCAACAACCAAACTTCAACTATCAACCCAGTTGCTATAAGATGGAAATAGTTCAATTGAATTTTGCTGATGATCTACTCTTGTTTTGTAGGGGAGATGTGATATATGTTAAGATAATGTTTGATTGCTTTCGAGAATTTTCCAAGGCTTTTGAAATTATTGCAAATAAGGAGAAAAACTCTATTTACTTTGGAGGAGTTGCACAGCACATTCTGAAGGAAATTTTGGACATACTTGAATTCTCTAAGAGTAAAATGCCCTTTAGATACCTAGGTGTTCCACTAAGCACCAAGAGGCTCTTAGTCAGGCAATGACAACCATTGCCATTGATTGAAAAGATAATGGGAAGAATAACTTGTTGGACTGTCAAGTTTCTTTCATATGCAGGTAGAATACAGTTGTAAAAAATATTTTATTTTGCGTTCAAGTCTTTTGGTTCACAAGTATTTGTACTTCTCACAAAGGTTGTAAAAGTAATTGAATCTACATGTAAAAGGTTCGTATGGTTAGGTGGAGTGGAATTGACTAAAAAGGCTTTGCTTGCATGGGAAAAAATATGTTATCCCCAATCTGCTGGAGGTTTGAACATTCTTGATATTGCTACATGGAATAAAATTGCTATCAGTAAACTTTTATGGAATATGTGTCGAAAAAAATATATATTATGGGTTATATGGTTTCACACATATTACCTAAAGAAGAGAGAAATCTGGAACACAAAGGCTAAGCAAGCCTCTTGGATGGTACATAAAATATTGAAAGTAAAAAGTTGTGTGGAGAAGACAAGTATCCTAGAGACTGACCTACAGTTAATACCTATGTTCTCCACAAAAAAGATGTATGTCAAAATAAGAGAAGATTTTCCGAAGGTACAATTGAGAAGATTGGTAAGCAACAACTATGGACACTCCAAATGGATCATCATCCTAAGATTAGTTGCGCCTTAGTAGGATTACCACAAATGATAGACTGATAAAATGAAATTAACATGATTATTAGCCAAGATTGTTCACTTTGTGTGGCACTAAGGTTGAAAGTATTGACCACTTTGTTTTTCAATGTTCTTTGTCTGCACACATGCTCCCTCTATTGATAGAAAAAGGGCACTCCTGCCGTCGTTTCAGTGACTCATAGGGCTTCCCTCAGCTCAGTCTTTTTGGTTCTTGAGAATGGTCGCCACTTCTCCCAGGACCGGAATGATTATCCCTCCATACTACAATGGCAAGACATAAAGAGGCAAGTCAAGACTTGGAAAGATGGGCTGCATTGGGCAGAAACATATGCGAGAGGAAGGAATGTATTTGCAGAAATATATAGGCAGCGCCGGCTGAAGGGTAAAGCAACCCAAGCGGCTTCAGGCTCCCAAATTTTGGGGGCCCCATTTTCAATTGACAATATTTTATAAATTAATTTTTATATATAAAAAATTGATTGTCTTAAAGTTAAAATAAAAATAAAAAAACTTACGAAAAGCAAAAGAAAATTTGAATTTGTTATTGATATTGACCCTTGAGTTGAATAATCTGAAGCGTACACAAATATCTTTTTGTTTAGTGGGTAAAAATTGAGATTACTAGTTGATAAAAATTGTAAAAAATATTGAGCCTTGATTAAAACATAATAGCCACTCTGGCATGACAGTTTATGTTGGAAAACTAATTCAAAGTTGTAGTAGGAAACCTTAGTTATTTAGGATTTGGTTTATTTAATTCATGTCTAAATAGGATTTGCAATTAGAATAAATATAGGAATAGACTTTCCTGTTTCTAGTTAACATATGTTTCATACTACTAGTCTCTATGAACGTGCGTTGCACGTTAAAAGTTGCACATAATGGTTTAGGAAATTATTTTTATGAAGGAACACAAAATTTAAGTAATGAGAGAAGTATATACAATACAACAATAATTTAAATGCCAAAAAGATCATTACATTAGCATAAGACGTGAATAATAATTGAATATTGTCATTTGAACCTGCAAAAATTGATCATTTTTATAGGTTCTTTATATATGTTCCCTTCATATGCTATGGTGCTCCGTCATGACCAGAACATTTTTGTGAATATTGATATTCCTTTTAAAAGTGCATCATATAATTGTTCGTATGAGAAAATATGTTGCCGCATATACAGTTCAATATTTGGAACTATTTGTCCTTGTGCTTTTTTATTGTTACTGCAAAACACAAACGCTCGATAAATTTTCTGGATGTGAAAGTTGAATTCTAAGGATAAACGCAGGCCTGAAAGTACATTGACATATCATGATTTCTGCATGTATAACGGTGTTGTCAAAACTTCTACATACCATTCTAATGCAATTGCATAAGCTATTTGACGAAATTAAGTTTTTCGATAACATGATGAATGTATTTTGCTTCAAAATTATATGTACACAATGAAAGTTTATTTTAAATTAATAATAATAATATATTCAACTCCAGTTAAAATTACCTACCAATTAGAAAACCTAATGCACCATGAAGCCACAAAACAAACCAAAACCACGTAAAAGAAAACTAAAGGCCTTTAACTGTCAAAAGGAATTAAAAATTTAGTGTCATGTACTTTGCACAACTTCCATTTTCATTTAGTGATGGAATATTTTCCTTGTTAGCGATTTTCACAACTAATATCGTCAATGGGCTTGATAATCAGTGGTTCTGGAAGAAGGACCAAATCATCTTTTATTGTATGCTCTTTTTCATTTCTGACACGAAATAAGAAATCACTTAATGCTATATTTGTCCTTATTGTTGGCGAAGACCCTATTTGTCATCAAATTATATGTTTAGTATATTATAAATAAAATTGAAAGATGATAACTTTTTAGAAATTAATCGGTATACTCTTTAACATCACAGCCTAGCAAGTATTTTATAGCATCAAAGAGTGTAACATCATTTGTCATTGAACAAAAGATCTTTTTATATGTTTATCTTTCTCGCAATCGACATCTCTTATCATACAATTATTGCAAATAGCAATTTTATTTTCATCATATACCTTTCTTGTAGCATCTTTTTCAAGAGGAATACCATGGGACATCTCTATTTATATAGTTTATTATTTGTACATTGAATCTAGAATATAAATCATGCATATAAATAGAAGTAAATATATTGGGTTTTACACATTCAAAAATTTAAAGTTTTTTAATTCACAATTATAAATAAGCTATTTATGATGGTTTTATGCATTTGAAAAGGACGTACATGTACAATTGCACATGAGCCATTTATGATATCATTAACTATTTTAAGACAAATTAAAAAATTGTGTATCCCTTTATTTTAAGACAAAGTAAAGGACTAAACTTCCTAAAACGTGCTTCTTGAAAAAGACCCAAATGATTTACAAAGGCCTGACGGCCTAATCTAGTACATCACTTTAATAAAACGGATAGAACATTAATAACTGACTTAATTGATAGGTGAACACAAATCAGGAAATAACTAAATAATATAATATTTAAGCCAAGTAGGAAAGAGACAAAAATAGTTTGATCTCATATTGATAGATTGAATAAAAATATCTATTGAAAATATACATCCAATAACTATTTATATGAATCATCTTGAATAAATTCTTTGAAAAATAATGTAGTTGATAAAATTGAGGAAAAAAGTAACAATTGAGGAATATATTACCTACACGGTTAATTTTAATCTTAGGAATAATATATGAATACATAAGCTAAAACAAGAAAACTTGGTTGATAAGTACAATAAAAAAAGTATAACATAGAAAGAAATAATACCTTTCAAAAGTTTGTAGCATTAAAATATTTGCAGAATTTGATATTATATTTTTGTGAAAATAGCAGGGGCTAGCCAGTTTTCGAATTGGTAACTGAAAAATAGTCAGCGTTTGCAAAGTCATTGAAAAATAGTCACAATTTTGTTGCAACACGAAAGTTCAAGCATAATATACTGGAGATTTGTGCACCTGTGTATGAGCTTCTATCATATTATGCTGGAACTCCAACACACGGGAAGTTCTAGCATAATATACTGGAGATTGGAACACCTGTGTATGAACTTCCAGCATATTATGCTGGACAAGTATATTATGCTGGAAGTCCAATATATTATACTGGAACTCCAGTATATTATGCTGGAATATTTTCCGAATTTTGAACAGTATTTTCGTTCAGATTTATCTTTACATAAAAAGTGACTAAATTTCGATTATTTTTGAAACTGTAGGTTGTTCAATTACTACTTGTAAATCTGGTTATTTTTGAATTTCATCATGTATTATTGCACCAGGACCAAAGCTAAAAACTAATATGTAGAAGTATTTAGCTCCTTTTTTTAAAATGGATTTGTACAATTTAATACGTTCTCCAATTAAATTAGTAAGATGATTTTTTTTTTTAAGAAATATGTCCTAAAAATAAAAGGATTACATGTCTATGTGGCAATGTGGCACATAGAATTCATACAAAATAATAGAATTACATGGCAATGTGGCAATTCTCAAACAGAAAACAAGTTATATATGTTGTTTTCAATTGATATTAGGATTTGGACTTTAAACGTAAACCAAATTTGTGGATTAGTAGACTACGTAATGGTTAGCCTTTTTTTCTCGGTTAATTCCCAGTAAGTTTCCTTAAATTCACAAACTTTCTTTAACTATATTATCAAATCAGCATATTTACAAATAAATTGATTTAGCAAAAAGTTTCCAGGTTTTAAGAATTAGGAATAGGATCCTAAAAGTAATAGAATTGTATAGCTAATGTCTGGGATTTCCGTAAGAAGTATGTCCTAAAACTAATAGGATTACATGACTAAGAGGTAGAATTCCGGTTATGACCTTTTATTGTGAGTTATTATTCTTAATATTATAAAGTTATTTTGTAAACCAACATTATATTCGTGCTTTTATAATAATATAGATTATAAATAGGGATATTAGCAGCTTACTTTATGTATCAAGAAGTGTGGAGAAAATAAAGAATTGTAGAGATCATTCACAGATTTATCTTCAGTTTAAGCTTTATTTTTCAAATTATATAGCATTAAAGAAAATATTACAAGCAGAAGATAGAACTCTAATCGACATACTTAATAAGATAACAAGACTTGATTTTTTTTCCAATGTTTATATTCCTTATAGAATAAAATATACTATAACAATTGCATCGGGGAAAGAAGCTTTTCCAAATTAAAATTGATAAAATCTTGTATTGGATCAGCAATGTCTCACGAGAAGCTAACTGGATTAGATAAGCAGTATTATCAGTTGAAAAAATTAGGATAACTCGATTATAAGAAAATTATTAATAATTTTGCATCTAAAAAAATTAGAAAAATGTACTTCAAATAAAAATATACAATATAATTTTTTTTTTTAAAAAAATTAAGGCCTCTCATTATTTTGCTTTAGGCCGCCAACAATGTTGAGCCCCCATATATAGGATAATATTGGCAGTGTGTGTATACTATATTTGGATTGAAAGGAACCTAAGGGTGTTTTAGAACAAGCAAACTGATTCGAGGACTATAATTATACAGGAAGTTAACTATAGAGTTTCTTTGAAGAAGAGACTATCGAAACAATTTGAGCAACTTAATTTTTATTCGTGGATGTACAATCTGGTTGTAGCTAGTTGGCGGGTAGCTGACTAGATGATTAAGTTTAGCTATATACTGTTTATTGGGGAATGTCGTGTCTTTGTTCTTGTACATAAATAATCTATATATTATTAAAAGGAGAGGATAAAGCTCTCCTTAAGCCAAGTGGCAGCATAAAAAAAAGCCACATGACATAATTAGTTACTATTTAGTTTTTTAGTTAATAATTAATTATTAGTTATTGTAATTGAATTTACATATCTATAAAAACAAAAATAATAAAAAAAAACATATAATATATATATATATATATATATGTATTAATTGGTTACTTTATTTTAATTAATAAATATAGATATCTCATAATTAGTTATAATAAAAAAAATGAAAATATAAATATCTAAAAAATAACTACACATTCAAATTGAGTGGGAGTAGTTTCAAGTTGGAGTGTTAAAATTATTTTAAAATTTAAAAAACAATAAAAAAAGAAAAATAAAATTAACTATAATAAAAAACAAAAAAAGAAGAAGAAAAACTACCCATTTAAATCGGTGAGTAGTATCAAGTTGGAGTTTTAAAATAAAAAAATGAAATCTATATCTATATCTATATCTATATATATATTATTAAAAGAAGAGGAAAAAGCCCTCTCCTTAAGCCAAGTGACAACCTAAAAAAAAGCCACATGGCATATGTATGTATGTATATATTAATTGGTTACTTTATTTGGATTAATAAATATAGATATCTTATAATTAAATATAAAAAAAAAATGAAAAATAAATATATCAAAAAATAACTACCCATTCAAATTGGGCGGGAGTAGTTTCAAGATGGATTTTTTAAATTATTTTAAAATATTTTCTTAATATATGAAGCATTTATAGTTACAC
Organism: Nicotiana attenuata; assembly: GCF_001879085.1. Classification (NCBI taxonomy): domain Eukaryota; kingdom Viridiplantae; phylum Streptophyta; class Magnoliopsida; order Solanales; family Solanaceae; genus Nicotiana; species Nicotiana attenuata. The sequence continues at coordinate 297,876 of NW_017670745.1, forward strand.
AATGGTATGACAGGTTTCAGACCACAAATTTCAAAAGTTTTACTGTTACATAAATGCTATGACTTATTTAATATTAGATATCTTAAAAGTCTTTCCTTCTTTATTATAGTTTGTGTAAGTCAATCTAAGACTATTTTTGAAACGGAGAGAATAGTACTTTATGTTCAGGTCTGCAATCACTTTTTGGGTTTTCCCCCCTTTTTATTAGTTCTGAATTTAGATCATCGCTAATTAACTTTGGAAGACTAGTAACAGGATCAGCAGAAGCTTGTTTATTTGTCCCCACATTGATTTGAAATCATTTTTCTTTGTAAATTCTAATATATATTCTTTTTCCAACTTTTAACACATTAGTACTATAGAGGGAAGATTTTACTCTGTGCCGGAATGAATTCTTAAATTTGGATATATAATTCGTTGATCTTGTTTTTTTGTATAATTCTACAGTATACGTTTGGTTTGAAAAAGGAAAGAAACATGATCGTAAAAAACGAAGATACAGAACCAAAGATCTGACGCAAACAATGAAGGCAAATCGGGGAAGGATCAAGACGGCTCTCATGAGAAAAACAACACTCCACAAACAACAGCCAAAAGCAATCAAATGGTAATCAATGGGAATTCTACACTTGCCGGATGNTACTATTTAGTTTTTTAGTTAATAATTAATTATTAGTTATTGTAATTGAATTTACATATCTATAAAAACAAAAATAATAAAAAATAATAAAAAACAATATATATATTAATTGGTTACTTTATTTTAATTAATAAATATAGATATCTCATAATTAGTTATAATAAAAAAAATGAAAATATAAATATATAAAAAATAACTACACATTCAAATTGGGTGGGAGTAGTTTCAAGTTGGAGTGTTAAAATTATTTTAAAATAAAAAAAACAAGAAAAAAAGAAAAATAAAATTAACTATAATAAAAAAAATTAAAAAAGAAGAAGAAAAACTACCCATTCAAATCGGTGAGTAGTTTCAAGTTGGAGTTTTAAAATAAAAAAATGAAATCTATATCTATATCTATATCTTCTATATCTATCTATATATAAAAGAAGAAGCAGAAGAATATAGTAATGCCAAGTGGCATAATCATATTTCAACAAGTGTCATATTTTGGACAAATCTCCCAAAAGATTGGAGTTTAAAATTATTTGAAACTAGAAAACAGGCCTAAAAAAAGGCTCTAAAAGACGGTTCATTTTTTACTGCACTTCAAAATTGCTCTTAAAGCCAAAATAACTACTAGAATTATTTGAAACTAGAAAATAGGCAAAAACAAAAAGAAGGCTCCAAAAACGGTTCATTTTTTACTGCACTCTAAAATAGCTTTTCAAAAGCCAAAATAACTGCTAGAATTTAAAAAAAAAACCTCTTGAAACCGCTGAGATCCTAAAGCCAAAGCCCCCAAACTATCTTTCTTTTAGCTTTTTTTTCTTTGCTTATTCTCAATTTATATTCTTATATCCCAATCTATCTTTCTTTCTGCTTTTTTCTCTTTGCTTATTCTCAATTTATATTTTTGTATTATTTGAAAAATTCTTCTTCCTTTTTCTTGGCAAGAGGTTTTATAAATGTTTAAATGGACTGAATTGCTTAGATTTTTTTTTAATTCCAAGGTCTTAAAACTAACCATGTTAAAATGCAGTGATTGAAACTTAGAATGGGTCTAACTCTGAGAGCACAACCCAGAAGGTATTTTTTCTCATATTTTTTCGGTAAGACAAATCTCACTTGATTATTGACATTCTATTTGTATTGTATGGTTATAGAACATTTGTTTTCATCGTTATATTAGTACCCTGAAAGTTAGAGAATTTTACTGTTATTTTAGCTGCTAAAGTGTTTTGCTACAATTGATTTTCTATTGCGTTTTGATATAAGTTTGAACCGGTGTCAGGCGACACTCATTTTCTTGAAGATGAGAGTACAAAAATCTTTGCCAGGAAGTTGGTTGATCATTACAGCGCGAGGACTAACCAAACTCTTGAAGAGAGCGAAGCAAGTCCTATCATTCATTTAAAAAAAACTTAACAATTGGGTATGTGTAGTTTATTCATGGGAAAAGTTTTTCTGCATAGTTCATTACTAATAAGGTTTTCTAGCATGTTAGATCAACAATGTCTTGATTCAACTTTATGCCAAAAGAGGGGATGCAGTCCTTAATCTTGCTTGCGGGAAGGTAGTTCTTGCCTATTGTGTATCTCAATATTATTTGGCAGTACGACCTGTTAATTTATCTAGGTGGTAATAAACAAGTCGTCAATGCATCTTATATTCAAATGTCTTTCTGTTCAAACCAAGGAGATGATCTTATTAAATGGGATAAAGCAAAGATTGGATATGATGTTGGCATTGATATTGCCGATTGTCAGGTGTTTTCCCGTTGGATGAATATAATATTTTTGTTGCTTTTTTTGCACTTGCCGCTTCCAGTCTGAGTTTTCTTTCAGCAAGCTATTTATATTTTATTGAACTATTTATATGACTTTCTAGAAGATGCGCCATCTATTATTTGATCACTTATAATGTGGAAAGATGTTTTAACCATTATTTAGATGTTCTGCCGTTCAACATTATTAAATATTATTCATTGAACTTTTGAACGCTACTATGCTATTAGCAGCAGGAATGGTGCTTTCATTGAAGTTTAATGGGGTAAGTTTAAGGTGGGATTTTGCATCCCATCTTTAACTCATAAAGGAGTTGAAAAAGACAAGTAAAGGAGAACAACCTATTTTCGTTCCAATTTTGTGATTCTGTAATGATTTGGTGCCACTAAATTGCATGTAGTCAGTCAGATTTCACTCATTATATCGATCGTTTCATGTTTCTGTTTATTGATTAAGGTGATAGTTTCTTTCAACAACCTTTCTTACTTTTAGTAAAAGATGTACCATCTATTATGGTTTGTACCGAAAATTTGTGATTATTTAATGTATAGAAGTAAAGAATTATGTGTTGCCAGCCCATACTTTAATTTACAGTATATTCATACTTCAGAAGTTATTATGCATATATGTTCGTTGCTTTCAAGCTGACTTTCCTATGAAATGACTCTTCCTGAAGAATTATATACTATGATATTAGTTGGGTATTTGAAATAAATGTCCTCAATAAGAAAAAGATAATTTAAATACTAAAACATTAATTTTGAATATATTAACAGCGCATCGCGCGGGTACTAATACTAGTATTATTAAAAGGAGAAGAAAAAGCCCTCTCCTTAAGCCAGGTGGCAACCTAAAAAAAAGCCACATGGCATATTAGTTATTTAGTTTATAATTAGTTATTGGTTATTATTTTTGAATTTAAATAGATATAATAAACGAAAATAATAAAATAAAATAAAAAACTACCATATATATATATATATATATATGTATATATGTATGTATATATTAATGGGTTACTTTATTTGTATTAATAAATATAGATATCTTATAATTAAATATAAAAAACGAAAAATAAAAATTTAAAAAAAAAATAACTACCCATTCAAATTGGGTGGGAGTAGTTTCAAGTTGGAGTTTTTAAATAATTTTAAAATAAAAGGCAAAAAAAAAATAGCTAAAAAATGAAAAAAGAGAAGAAAAACTACCCATTCAAATCGGGACGTAGTTTCAAGTTGGAGTTTTAAAATAATTTTAAAATAAAAAATGAAATTAAAAAAATAATGAATCACTAATTCAAATTTGGGAGTAGTTTCAAATTGAAGTTTTAAAAATTATTTTAAAATAAAAAAAAACGAAAATAAAGAAATTAAAAAACTTTCAGAGAAAAAATATTAAATAAAGTAATATGCTAATAAATTTATCTATTAAAAATATAATAATACTAGATATTAGATGATATAATATAGAAAAATACATAACAAAAAATTTATTCAATGCTCTCCCTGTATAAGTCCCAACAGTTTAACAGAGATTTTATTCATTAAAATTTAGATAATACTATTAAGAACAACAGAATAACTACCCATTCAAATTGGATGAGAGTAGTTTCAAGTTGGAGTTTTTATATTATTTTAAAATAAAAGGCAAAAAAAAAAGCTAAAAAAATGAAAAAAGAGAAGAAAAATTACCCATTCAAATCGGGAAGTAGTTTCAAGTTGGAGTTTTAAAATAAAATATAAAATTAAAAAAATAATGAATTACTAATTCAGATTTGGGAGTAGTTTCAAATTGGAGTTTTAAAAATTATTTTAAAATAAAAAAACGAAAATAAAGAAATTAAAAAACTTTCAGGGAAAAAATATTAAATAAAGTGATATGCTAATAAATTTATCTATTAAAAATATAATAATACTAAATATTAGATGATATAATATAGAAAAATACATAACAAAAAATTTATTCAGTGCTCTCCCTGTATAAGTCCCAACAGTTTAACGAAATTTTATTCATTAAAATTTAGATAATACTATTAAGAATAACAGAATAAAATTTAAAACAAAAATATATTTCATCAGTAATAAATTATATATCTTCTCATATATTACAAAAAGAAAGCGAATACTACCTTTTATATATATATATATACATGTATATTAATTAGTTACTTTATTTGGATTAATAAATATAGATATCTTATAATTAAATATAAAAAAAACAAAAAAATAAATATATAAAAAAATAACTACCCATTGAAATTGGTGGGAGTAGTTTCAAGTTGGAGTTTTTAAATTATTTTAAAATAAAAGGCAAAATAAATAGCTATAAAAAATGAATAAAGAGAAGAAAAACTACCCATTCACATCGGGAAGTAGTTTCAAGTGGGAGTTTAAAATAATTTTTAAAAATAAAAAATAAAATTAAAAAAATAATGAATTACCAATTCAAAGTTGGGAGTAGTTTCAAATTGGAGTTTTAAACATTATTTTAAAATAAAAAAACGAAAATAAAGAAACTAAAATACTTTCAGAGAAAAAATATTAAATAAAGTAATATGCTAATAAATTTGTCTATTAAAAATGTAATAATATTAAATATTAGATGATATAATATAGAAAAATACATAACAAAAAATATATTCAATGCGCTCCCTGTATAAGTCCCAACAGTTTAACAAAGATTTCATTCATTAAAATTTAGATAATACTATTAAGAACAACAGAATAAAATTTAAAAAAAAAATATTTTATCAGTAATAAATTATATATCTTCCCATATATTACAAAAAGAAAGCGAATACTAAACATTGGCTAATATAATAAAGAAAAAATAGAACAAAAGTTATTTGGTTATTATTTTTGAATTTAAATATATATAAAAAATGAAAATAATAAAATAAAATAAAAACTAACATATATATATATATATATATATATATTAATCGGTTACTTTATTTGAAATTAATAAGATATGATATCTTATAACTAAATATAATTAAAAAATGAAAAATAAATATATAAAATAATAACTACCCATTCAAATTGGAAGGGAGTAGTTTCAAGTTGGAGTTTATAAATTATCTTAAAAATAAAAAAGCAAAAAAAAAAATTAGCTATAAAAAACGAAAGAAAGAGAAGAAAAACTACCCATTCAAATCGGGATGTATTTTCAAGTTGGAGTTTTAAAATAATTTTAAAAATAAAAACACATAATTAAAAATAATAAATTACCAATTCAAATGGGGATTAGCTTCAAGTTGAGTTTTAAAATTATTTTAAAATAAATAAATCGAAATAAAGACATAAAAAAACTTTCAGAGAAAAATATTTAATAAAGTAATATGCTAATAAAACTTTCTATTAACAATGAAATAATATTAAATGTTAGATGATATAATAAAGAAAAATACATAACAAATACGTTATTCAATGCGCTACATGTATAAGTCCCGTTAGTTTAACAGAGATTTTGTTCATTAAAATTTTGATAATATTATTAAGAATAATAGAATAAAATTTAAACTAAAAAAATATTTCAATAGTAATAAATTATAAATCTTCTCATATATTACAAAAAGAAAGCGAATATTAAATATTGGTTAATATAATAAAAAAAATATAGAACAAAAAAGTTATTCACTAACTATATAAGTATCTTTGATTTAATAGAGATTTCATTATTTGGTATATCGTTGACAAGTAAGATGATAATTAAATTTTATTAAAGCAATACAATTTAATAGGATCAAACAAACCGATTATAATTTAATTTAATTAATATATTTTAATACTGATCGCGCATCGCAGGTACGACTACTAGTTTCAGTTTAGTAACGAAAGTTTTGATTTACCCAAGAAAAATGAAAAAAATTTACCTGCCCACGTTGCCTCCCTTCTCCTAAAATAACAACACGTGGCCCTTCTACTCCTATTAATTAATAGACATAAAAGACCACTTTCCTAATTCGTAACTCATTCCAACATCAGCTCCAACTCTACAGTAGAGAGGGTTCCAAATCCATTTGGACCCAAAATCATGGCTTCTTCCAGCAAAGATGACGGCTTTACATGTAGTAGTAGTAATTTGGGAAATCCTCCACCGTCGAAGAAACAGAAAGAGACTGACATTGAAGAAACCCTAGACCGACTCAGTGAGCTGCCCGACCCACTCCTTGTTCAAATTCTCTCTCTTTTGCGGACAAAAGACGCATTCAGAACATTTATTCTCTCAAAAAGGTGGCACTATCTCTGGACTTTTGCTTGTAACTTCAATTTCAATCGTAGAAATTACATCGGGGGGATGACAGAAGAATTCGCATCCTTTATTGACTATGTATTACATCATTCCGTTTCTTCCAAAATTAAAAAGTTTGCCCTCAACTGCACTCACCCGGATCGGTATTACTCTTCGGAAGGAGGTCATGTAGTACACGACTCGCAAATCTGCAGATGGCTTACTTTTGCTGTTGAAAAAAATGTGGAAGCTGTTGAATTATATTCAAATGTTGAGGATGGCTGTTGCACGTTGCCTGAATCTTTCTGCGCCTGTTCGTCTTTGATATCTTTAGTATTTTCTAGTTGTTGCTTAGGTCCTGACATCGTCGTATCGTGGAAGTCTCTGAAGAGCATACACTTGGAGTTTTTGGGCTTATGGGATGAACATATTGTGAACTTACTCTCAGGTTGTCCTGCTTTGGAAACTATGGAACTATATTGTGTTTGGGAGTTTAGTCGCCTCGACATTAGGTCTTCAAAATTGAAGAGACTGAAGCTGAAAAATTATACGTTGCTTGATGATGGAAGAGATCATTCCTTGGAAATTATTGCCCCCTATCTTCAGCATCTGGAGATTTCAGGAGAGCTTTATGACCTCAAGTGTAGGCTTGTGGATGTGTCCTCCTTGGTTAGTGCTAAGCTTACTTTCAATATTATATGTATCAAAGACGTCTTCGCTATTAATGCCGAAGAATTTGATGATGCGGAAGATAGTTGTGGTGACTATCATCAAGTTTTTAGGAACCTTGTCCAAGATTATCTTCAAAAGTTGAGTTGTGCAACCGAGGTAACAATGGGAAGTTGGTTCACGGAGGTATGTTTTTAACTCATAAGTCCTTAGCTTCTCTGATCTATCTTTAACAGACAGTTGCAGAATGTAAACATTATACAATTGAGAACCTTTGCCCAAATTTCATAAAAGCAGCTAGAGTAAATTACGGATATTTGTGTCCTTTTGTGCCCTTTTGCTATTCTTTTGTCAACTTTTCAAAGTCCGGTACTTCTTGTATCATACCGGCAAAAGCTATACACTTAACCCTCTGCTGCGAAGTACTTTCTTTTTGTTGTTATTGCTTTCTCCGGTCTTTACTACTTCCATTGGGATTTTGCACCAGGTCCTGTGCATGTTGCAGTTCAAAGGAGTGCCGGTTCCAGAATGGAAATGCAAATATCTAGCGCTGGAGTTGCATATGAAAAAGTTTAATTTGTATGGCAAATGAGCTCTGAAATGAAAAGGATTATTGCACTATCAATCTTTTCTTGGGTTACCTCCGCCATGAATCTTTATGATATGGTTAGCAATTATAATCATTCCCAAGTACCGTTAAATTTGTTGTTTCTTATATCATTATGTGTCAGACACATCTACTGGGAAATCATATTTTTTCACTGTTGCGCAATTTCCATTAGGCTGACCTTTATTTGGTTCTGATTATCTTTCTCCAGCCTGAAAATTCCCGCTGCCGCTTTGAGTTAATATATTTGGCCGAAGGAGATGATATTGATTTGCAGAATGGGTTATCAAGCTTTGCATTTCCCAACCTCAAGAATGTTAAGCTTGCCATCTCCTCCGGGTTGTGCTTGAAGTATTATGTCAAATGGGACTATGTCAAGAAGCTTTTCAAACTTTCAGAATTTTTGTTAAAGAATGCATCGGTTTTGGAGAAGTTCGTTATCAAATTAAAGAGAAGAAGGTGCGAGATATGTTCGATGAACTGCGTGTCCCGATATTTATTTCGATTGGCAGAGAAGTTGTTAGGTTGCCCAAGATCCTCCTCCAATTGTGCGATTATCTTCCAGGAGTGAGCTTTCCATCACTAGACTTCTAGTAGTTTCCTGTCTCTGGATGCTAGAAATGTTGCCTTATATCGAGTTTTGGATATGCTGCTCATGTAATCATGAATCTTTAACTTCTCTATGTAAGTAGTTGCTATCTTCTCGTTTGAGCTTACCCTTATGTCATACCGAATTAATGTTATGGTAACTTGGTATCTCATGAAGGTTTTTGTTTGTTGTAAATCTTTTATGTCCTATATGTGCATTGAGAAAGATTTCCTGCAACTCTTGTTTTCCTGGTACTACTAAGATGAGCAGATAAGCCACACCTATTATGATAATTTGCCGCATGCACGCCTACTATGGGACAGCTTACTGCTGTCAAATTTTTTAGGGTAACACAGCTATCTACTTCCCTGCATTAGCTATTTCTGCAAGCACCTTTTACATATATAGTACTATATGCTTACAGCTTTATCCCAATTAATATTCATTCCCTCGTCAAAATGCGATAGGAATATTGCATAATCAAGTGACTCGTTACGGGAGTACCTTATAAGCTTCTCTTCTTGTTCAACATTTCCTTGTAATTCATGTCGATCTACAATAGTAGCTAGTATCAAGAACCTCAATAGTTGAAACAGTTATGAAAAGAACAAATTTCATGGAATATTGAGGAGCAACTACAGATATGGCATTTGCAGACACAAGAGATGTGCATATATTGTACTAACAAATATTGTCCTATTGATTGTTTTAACCCCTTCCCTGATGGAAGTCAAGGTATGTAGTGGGTGATTTAATTTGTTCTAGAGAAACAACTTTATGTTGCTGTTACTCTTTTTGTTGTCAACATCTCTGAAGCTTGTTAATATCTCTGGGAGATGTTTCGCAGCATGTTAAAAGAGTTATAACACGTCTCTTAGTATGTAACAAAGTTTATTTTGGATATTTTCTTTGCTATGGTAGAAAATGTCCCATACTGAATGATCATGTCAAAGCTGCTCATGTTTCGTATAAGGGTTTGATGTTTTCTTTCTATTTCAGGGTAGCTGCTAAACAAGAGTGCCGAACCAAATGTGATTCTTTTGGACTCAAAGAACAAAAATATGTGGAAGAAAAACATAATGACCAAAATATATATAGCGTCTTTTTAAAAGACGCTATAAGCGGGAAACTATAGCTGTCTTTTGTTAAGACGCTACAAAAGACGCTATATATATAATATAGATCGTCTTCTACCTTCCCCCAAAATAGAATCATCGTAGCCTCCCCCCCTCCATTTTTAATCAAAAAAATTGAATGGAGCCCACCCATCGCACAAACAGTAAAGATTCTCGATCCCACGTGCTAGCTAAGGCATTATCTCGGACATTGTTGTTTGTTTCGGCTTCAAATCACAAAATCTTTAATTTTCTAAAAATCTTAAATGGAGGTATTCCGACTTAGTTTTTATTAAAACTTGTATAAAAAATGCATATTAGTTGTTTTTTATGTGCTGTACGCTATTTTGTGATTGTTTTGCGATTTAACTAATTTGTTGTATTTTATCCGGACTATAGTATTAATGTGCTAAAAAAATTCGTAAAATAGAGAAATTGTTATTAGTTGTTAAAAGAAATATTAATTATTTACTTTTTACTGTGCTATATGTATTTTCGTGATTGTTTTGTGATTAAATTGATTTGTTATTTTTATCCGGTTTAGATTATTTATTTGCTAAAAGACTAGTAAACTAGATAAATTATTACTTTAGTTCCCTGTAGTCGGGGGCGGATTTAGGGGGGCGGAGGGGGGTTCACCTCCCCTTCGCCGAAAAATTACACTGTATATACAAGGCAAAATTTATTTTTTACCTCTATATATTAAGTTTTGAACCCCCTTTAACACAACTCAAAAGTGTAGTTTTGTGGTCAAGGGGGTTCAAAACCTTCACAAGGTCATAGGTTCAATTCCACTAACTACAAAAATAATTTTTGAACCCCCTTCGTGGAGCCTTTTAGCATAGTATCCTTGTAGTTATAGAAATTAATCATTTAAGTATCTCTTATTCCCAAAAGTACGTCAAACAGCTGATAGTTCAAACATAAACTATCTCCAATTATAGTCAACAAACGTAAGGACATAAGAATTCAGGATACATTGGTGCTAGTGGGCCTCAAATATTGTGTCCTGAGCCAAAATGTGAATATTTAATAATTAAATCTTGTATAGTTATGAAAATTAATTATTTAATTTTAGTATAGTAAAAAATAAGTCAGTAACAAACAAACAAACAAACATATAAAATAATAAAACTAACATATTAAATAATAAAACTAACATATACAATAATAAACTAACATATAAAATAACAGACCTGTTGAGTGATAAATCGAAAAAAATTTCTCATCCCGAACATAAGAATTCAGGATACATTGGTGCTACTAGGCCTCAAATATTGTATCCGGAACCAAAATGTGAATATTTAATAATTAAATCATGTATAGTAAAAAAAAAATAAGTGAATAACTAACAAACATATAAAATAACAAAACTAACATATAAAGTAATAAAACTTACATATTAAAGTAACATATAAAATATAAAATTATAATATTAAAAATGTATCAACCTAATTAACAATATAGTAAAAATATCGAATAAAATTTAATATTCAAGGTCTTGCAATATATTTAAGCAATGAAAAAGAAAAATAATGTAATTAATTTTGTTCAATTTACAGTAGTCGTCATGGAGGTTCCGCCATTGCATCCCGGACCTGCCTCCTAGAGCTACTATTGCTACAGGTCGAGCGTAGTCTTCCTACATATGGAGGGGCAGTTATTGGCCCAGACTTTACGTTCTAGGAGAGTAGACGATATGTGGGACTTTCTTAAGACCCGCCAGCTCCATCCTTGTATAGTCAGACGCTGCAGGATACGGGTTTCTATAGGATCATTGAGATCAATCGGCTGCAGCTGGATTGGTCGTTGATCACGACTTTGATAGAGCGGTGGCAACCAGAAACGCACACATTCCATTTGCCCATTGGCGAGACCACTATCACGCTGCAGGACGTGGAGGTTCTGTATGGGCTGCCGGTTGATGGACTTCCTGTTGCTTTGCCGCATGCCATGAGAGATTATACGGGAGAACAGTACCTGGAGACGTTGCAGCGGCTCACCGATTTTCGGCCAGAGGATGAGGGTGCATTGGTTGGGGCTAGTCGTCTTGCGTTAACGCCCGTCCGACTGCATTTGGAGGCCATGCATGCTGACATTACTCATGATACACCGGATCTTCATATTAACCGGTACACGAGGTTGTTACTGCTGCTTATGTTTGGAGGCGTATTGTTCCCGAACACTTTGGGAAACCTAGTCAGTTTGAAATTTCTTCATCATCTTGAGTGGCTAGATGATTTACATCAGTACAGCTGGGGTGCTGTTGTTCTTGGTTACTTGTACAGGCAGATGTGCCAGGCATGCATAGGCACCCAGCGAGACGTTGCAGTATTTATGCCATTGCTGCAGGTGAAAACATATAGTCAAATACTCTCTTCATTATAACATACATCATAAAAATATACCTTAAATTTTACGTCCAAATTGTATATTAGGTTTGGGCCTGGGAGCGATTCCTGCAGTTTCAACCACCTCTACCACCCATAGCTCAGGATGAACCACCTACACCGTTTCTCCCTTTAGCTAGGAGGTGGGTTGATAGGCGGGGATACGGACGCGAGTACGAGGCTCGACATAATCTCCCTATTGCAGCGATTTGTTGGATTTGCTGGAGGCCGCGCAGATAATTCTATACTTAAGTTTACTTGGCCTGGATTTATATGTCTTGCTTATACTCAGGATTCCTATTTTTACGTAATAGTTCATTTGGAGGCCATACAGCGACGAGTTAATAGCTGGTTTGCCCGATGATTGCTCGACCGGGCGACTTATCTGGAGCTCTTCCGTCCCGTTGATGTGTCTCGATATTGTCGAGCATCATACCACCGAGCGAGTCCTTCGCTAATTTGGTCGACCGCAGCTTGTACCTCCACCGCCCGCTTGTCTTAGGACACATTACCAGCAGGATAATCGTTCGAGGGTTGACCAGGCATATGAGGCATGGCTAGAGTTGCAGATCGAGACTTGAGACCAGCGGCGTGACCTGATTCCGCCACCCCTTCCACCCGATCTTATAAATGGTGAGCATGCGTATATGGGCTGGTACCGCAACATTACCCGACTTTTCATTGGGAATCTTGTTCATCGCGCTGGGGGTCGGTTCGTTCCATACGCCGGGAGGCATGAGGCGCTGGTATGTTATTTGGTATACTTAGTTATAACGTTAACATTACCGTTTCGTAATTAATATTTTACATGTTGTGCAGGTTATTGGCCTACATCTGTTCCACCAGTTGGGACTATAGATGCAGCAGCATACCGGCGAGGGAGCAGCCTCTTTACACGACTATGGCCGGTAGGTTACAGATTTGGCTGCCCGAACATTGCAGGGAGCCCAGATGATGAGCGCTTAGGACACGAGGCTGATTATATGGCGCCAGAGCAGTACCATCGTGGGCTAGTAGTGCAGCCTGAACGTGGTCGGCGTGGCAGGGGTGTGCCACGAGGTAGGGGTGTCCCACGAGGTTGTGGGGCTCGGCGAGGAGGTGGTCCCCAGCAAGGGGGCGTTGAGGCACCTGTTGAGGATGTTGGAGTTGATTAGCCGGGTGACCACCCTGATCCTACTGATATCTCGTCATTTAGCCTGGGGCTTACTCTAGGGACTTCGCAGGTGACCCCGTCAGCTCCATTGTCGATTGCGGGCACGGCCTTTACCTCACATGACTGGGATGTGTATTTTCCTGACCCTCCAGAGGCATCGACGGTTGTTGATGCTCGTCCGGTACGAGATGTGGATAGTGGGCGCCGAATTAGTTATGGCTCACCACAGAGGGATGCTGAGGATCTTCCACAGGATTTGGTTAGTTTGTATTACTATTACTTATATTTTGTGTTTATCTCATTGATTAGTCATAAATATCTAAAGCATATATTTTTTTGAAGCCATCCTCCTCGCCAGTCGCGGAGGCCACTAGGTGCGACGCTGACATGCCTGAGACGGATGATTATATTCAGAAGCCCGCTGAGACCATAGTAAGACATTTTAATTATTTTTATGTAGTCAACCCCTACATTACTAATATATATTTCATATACTAAAATATGTCATTATTCTGTAGGTTACTGTTGCACCGATGACCCCTTCTACCGAGCCTGCCAGCCTTACTGACGATCATGTTGCAGCTCATCCTCCGATAAAGAGGCGTCGTGGTGAGGATGATCCTGATAGTGTAGCCGGGTGGGATGGGATGCGCCTAAGGCCAGCGGCTGCTTTAAAGCATAAAGGTTGTGGGACACATTAAGTTTTTATTTTATTTTATGTACATATAACAATCAGTAAATAATAGCAACTTTATCCATGGTTTAGCATTATATGTGCATTATGTTTTTATTTCTCGGTTTCTTTGTTATTTTAATAGTAAAACTGGGCAAAACAAACATAGCAACTTAACATAATTTAAATTCGATTCAACTAGTGAAAATACATGACATGAAAAACATAAAGATAAAATACCACAATCAACACATACATGTGTTTGTTTAGTCATTACCGCCCATTATTCTCTGCTCGAACCACTTAAATTTCTCTTCCATTTTATTTTTATTCTCTGCTCGAACCACTTAAATTTCTCTTCCATTTTATTTTTTTCTTCTTCCGCCTCTTTTAGTTTCTTCTGCAGTGCAGCAATTTGTTGTTGCATTTCAAAGATCTGGCGTTGGTATTCAGTGTTCATATTCCAAACATACTGCAAAAAATTGATTTGTAGTATTCCTGGTTAATGGGTTCATCATACCATTCCTCAAACATACAATGATTTCTGTCATTGCCTCCAAACTGTATAGATATATCCAGTATCTGCACCTAACATTACCATCGGACCAGCATGCCTTCACTCACGGATTCCTACAATATGGGGGATGAGTCGCTCGACCCAGTTCGAGATGTAAGCGACCAAAGGAGGAAGATGGCTATTGGCTTCAAAAGAGGAAAGTGAGAAATCAGAATCCAGAACCAAACAAACAAAGAGAAGAAACGAGGTACTTATGAGTGTAGTTCCAAGCCTCAAGAAAGCCGATGACATTGGCCACAACGTCCTCGGTTCTGACAAAAAAATAGTTAAACCAGAATTGACGACTGGCCTTGTCATCCATCTTCACTACCAAGCATTTGCCTCCCCGGTAGCAAAGGTTCAGCATTGTTCCCCTATAAAAGCTAGGGGCGAATAGATGTACTAAGTGCCACAACGTTAGTTCGACCCCGCCCAATTCGGCCAACTTAGTCAGCTTCTTTATAATTTTATAAACGTACGGCGCAAGCTCAGCAGGAAAAATGCCGTAGTGACGTCATAACTCCTCCACTAACGGAAGGAGGGGGAAAGAATAGCAAATTTGGAAGGGGTAGGCTTAAAGAGCGCAATATAGGGCAGTGAACCTGTACCGTGTCCCCTTCGGCGGGATCAACTCAACATGATTGGGAAGGACAAATTTGGCCTTAAGTTACACTAACTCCCTAGGTATCATCGTTGATTGAAAAGCTCCAGAAGCAGCATCTGGTAATTTGGTAAAATTGGACCTGGATTCAAAGTTGCGTGGGATTATCTCCTCTACCAACGGGAAAGCTTCATCCTCAACAATGGCGAAAATGCTCTCCCCTTAGGGTGGAAACACCATTGCCAAGGGAACAACACGACTCCCTTTGCCGACATTAGAAGACATGTTTGACATGATTTAAAGTAGTAACAGTAATAAACAGGAGAGGGTGAAAAATGGTGTAGGTCAATGGAACCAAGAAAGAAGATTCAAAGGAGAGGAAAGCGGGAGAAAGGTTGATGCTTCGAAATATTAAAAGAATAAAACTTCAAAGCCAGGTCCAAGAATCCCTATTTATAAAA
This sequence comes from Nicotiana attenuata, assembly GCF_001879085.1. NCBI lineage: Eukaryota > Viridiplantae > Streptophyta > Magnoliopsida > Solanales > Solanaceae > Nicotiana > Nicotiana attenuata. The sequence continues at coordinate 313,329 of NW_017670745.1, forward strand.
GTCACAACACCAAAACAAAAAATGGTTCACCATAAATGGCACCGAAATCAAAACGGTAGGTCTAATCAAGGGTAACACGCGAAAAGAAGCTATGCATCAGGAACATGCATCATAATAACGCATGATGTCATGACGTTATTATAACTCTTGGATAAGGTAGCCCCATCAAATCACCCGAGAAACTCGAAGAATTGAATTATGCGGCTCATAGAGGGCTGCGTTTCCTATCTGCCGCAACCACCATGACCCGTATAAGCCGTTTGATAAGCTCGACCACCAATAACATAATCCACTCATCGAACTCGCCCGCGAGATCGACCTCAATAAGCAGAGGGACTAACTGTATGGGTCAAAAAATTTCTTTGAAATGATTAAGTCATGATAGCATTAGCTAGGGAGGCATTCACAAGCTCCCATGTGTCGAAGTGGTTCAAGGAACAGTGAAGGTTGCGGTCGAGGAGTTAATAAAGATCGAGTTCGAGGTCGAACACCCTTGGTAGAGTTATAACGGCTAGCTTCAAGATAGGACATTAAAGAGAATATTCTAGTGGATATTCTCACACTTGTACTATTAAGGTTTCTAGGAACATGTTCCCTATAAATAAAAAGAGACACAATGATAGAAGGGGGATATTCATTTTGTAAGGAACACATTGACTTTATAGAGAGAATCTGGTCTTATCTTTCTTTTTTTGCTCAATATTTTTTTTTTGGTAATTATATTTTCATTAATAACCAAAGAAGTCATTACGAATCAGCCAAGTCATCCTCGACTTGCTATATTCTTTTCATTTTTCTAACGCTATACCTATACTGTAAGCAGTACATAATGGACATTATATAATTGTTGCCGGTCAATCTCTATTCTTGCCTTCGGAATTGGAGCTGCTGCATCTTTACTCTTACTATTCCTTGTGCTCTAATGTTGCATATGCATGCCACTTCTCTAGCTATTTATTCTGCATTCTTTGATTTCTCTTCAAAAATTCTACTGTTTCTCTCCTTCCATATCCCATAAATGTATTCAGCATATATCATTTTCACTATTCTAGCTTTGCATGACTTTCCTTTAGCTTGTATAATCACCCATGTAACCATCTGCGTCCAAGGAATCACTAAAGCTTTACACATTTGTAGCCATTTCAGTAATCTACACCACACTGCTCTAGAGAAGCTGCATTCACCAAATAAATGCATATGTGATTCTTCTACATTATTACATAAGCTGCAACTTGGATTTACTTGGATTCCCCATTTAGTTAGCCTATCTGCTGTGAGCATTCTTCCATGGCATTGGATCCACATTGTGAATACTGCTTTAGGTCTAGCTTCATTGTGAAACATCAACGATCTCCATGCAACTTTGTTGTGGTTTCCCAGTAGACCTAGATAAATCTGCTTAATAGCACTCTGTCTTTGGTTTACTTCTGGAAACTGTTGTATTGTCTTCCTTGCTTCCATAATATTCCTCAGCATCCAACTTGCCTGCTGAAGTATATTCATTTCCAGCATATTTTGCCTCTTGATGTAATATGTGTGGATCCATCTTATCCAAGCTTTATCTTTCTTTTGTGCCAAATCCCAATGAGTTTTGTAATGGTTGCCTTGTTCCACACTTGGAGATTCATTATGTTATAGCCTCCTGCTGATTTAGGTAGACGCATTTTCTCCCAAGTTATCAATGCTCTCTTTGTTATTGTATTGGTACCAATTCAGATGTAGCTTCTACAATATGCCTCTATCAGTTTCATCACTTTAGCTGGCAAGATGAACACTTGAGCCTAATAGGATTGAATGCCAAAAATCATTGTCTGTACTAACTGCACTCTACCAGCATAAGACAGCTTCCGAACAGTCCAAGAGGAGATTCTTGCTACTATTTTCTCGATCAGTGGTTGCCATTGCATAGCAGTTAACTTCTTTGTGTCCAGAGGAATTCCCAAGTATTTAAAAGGTAGTTCCCCTAGGGAGTAGCCAGTATCTTACAGAATTTTTTTCCTTTTCTGTCTGTGTCACACCACCAAAATAAATGGCACTCTTATTAAGATTGGCTTGTAATCCATAGGCTGCTGAGAATTGTTTAAAACAGGTCTAAAGTCCTTGATTGTCACAGGATTAGGGATTTTAGGCAACAGAGTAATGGTAGTGCAATTGATTGCTGAAAACATCAGCCCTGTATGAAAGAATTCTTTCACTGCTGCATATACCTCTTTTTTGATCACTGGCCAAGCTTTCTTGAAAAATTCTGCATTGTAACCATCTATGCCAGGTGCTTTATCACTTCCTATACCCTTCATCCCCTCATATATCTCTTGATCAGTTACTTCTGCATTCAAATCTTGCTACTGCGGATGTGTTAAGGTTGGCCCATTTCTCATCACCAACATATTAACAGCAGTTAGGACATGTGCACTGGTTCCATCAAGCTTTTATAAAAGTTAATTATCTCCTCCTTGATAGTCCGAGATATTTCTGTTATAGGGCTACCTGATAATGCTTGTAATTCTGTGATTTGCTTCTTGTGCTGTCTCTCCTTGATGACTGCAGAAAAGAACTTGTTGTTGGAACCTCCCAATTTGATCTAATTAGCTCGAGCCTTTTGCTGTAGTATTCCTTCTTCCACCAATGACCATGTTTCCAACTTATGTAACCATTCTTTCTCCTGGTCTTGTAACAGATCCGTGTAGTTTGTTTGCATCTGGCTTTGTATGTAAAGCACATCTTGTCTAGCTTGTTTAATCTTTTCAGATACTCCTCTAAATTCAGTTGCATTTAAATGTCTAAACTAACTTTTCATCTCTTTGAGCTTGAGTAGATGTTTTTCATTTTTCCTGTTGCCTTGTTCCTGTTCCAGCTTTCAACAACTATCAGATTAAAATCTGGATGATTGGTCCACACATTAAAAAATCTGAAAAGGCATTTGGTGTGAATCTTGGGTTGCCTTATATTGATACACATGGGATTGTGATATGAGATATAAGGCTCCCCATATTCAGTGATTAGATGACCATAATTTATCATCCATTCATCATCCCAAACACCCTATCTATACGACTCCACACTCTGTCTTCACCCTGCTGCTTGTTAGTCCATGTAAAATAATCCCCTCTCCATGGCAGCTCTGTAATGCATATATCATGGCACAATTCAGCAATTTCCTTTATGTCAGCATTACTCATAGGTACCTTAAATATTCTATCTTGAGGTATAAGTATTGCAATGAAATCTCCCCCTAACATCCAAGGTCCTGTAGTAGCTTTTGTAATTTTTTTTTTATATATGTTGCCATAGTTTCTTCCTTTGATCAGCAGTATTCTGTCCATAAACCACTGTGAGGTAACATTGCATCCCATTATGTCTGGTCTTGTTTTTCAATTGGTTGCACTACATACATTTGATTATCCCATACAATCCACGCCCTTCCATTCACAGCATATTTATAATTAGTCAGCATGTTCTATCCAGGTGTTATTTTACTAAGCACCTTTCCTACTTTAGCTTCTTTCACCTTTGTTTCAACTATACCAGCCAACTTGATATGTTTATCCTTTATGTACTGCTTTATTTCTTTTTGTTTATACCTCTTATTCAATCCCCTAATATTCTAAATTAGCCAAGTCATTGCTGTATGACAATTCCACCCCCCTATCAGGTGGCATAGGGTTCTCCTTACTCTCTTCTTCACTTTGTAAGATCTGAAATCCATTCTGAATTGGTACTGATGTTGTTCCTGCCACCAACCTTCTGTTGCTTGTGAGCACAGGCCATTCTTCCACCTGTTCATTGCTTTGTCTTTCAATTGTTTTCTCTTATCCTTAGTCACTGCTGGATTCCCAGTAATTTCAGCATCTGTTAGAGCAGTAGTAGTTTCCTTTACCAGTGATTTGCTTGTTCCATCGTTTGGATCTGCTGGCTGATGTTGTCCATGCCCTTTAACTTGCCATCTCATAGTAACTTTACCTTGTTTTCTTCTTACTTGAGGCTGCTCTTCCTTATGTATTCTCTTATTCAATGCACAGTCATGCCCAATCTTCAGACACTATGTGCAGTAGTGTGGTTTCCATTCATACTCCACTTGTTGCTGAAACTTTTTCCCTGAAGGCTCTTGCAATGTCAATTCTGTTTGAAGTTTTTTTGTGACATTAGCTTCCACTAGAATCCTAGCATAAGAAATACGAGTCTGCTTTGTTGTGCGTTCATCTGCAAACAAAGGCTTTCCAATGGCACTAGCCAATTGATTCAAAGTCTTGTTTCCCCAGTAGCTCATTGGAAGCTTAGGAAAAGTAATCCACAAAGGTATCTCAGTCAGAAACACTACCTTAAGATCGAAATCTGGAGTCCATTGTTTTAAGATCATTGGTCTTCCATTGATTGTATATGGACCTCCATAGAGAATGTCTTTCAAATCACCAGGCGTATTAAACTTATCTATGTAATAGCCTTCTTCATGTAAGTACAGATCTGGAATTACCACACGACTCCAAGTTTGAGCTATGTACCTCTCCATAGATTTATACCTTGGGGTATCCGCAATTACATAGATAATTAGGGCACACTCCCACTTTTTATTTTGAGCATCAACTTCATCCTTATCTAACTTGACCACAATATTACCATCTACTATTTTTGGTGGAATATACGATAATACCATACCATTTTCTGAAGATCTGTTGCCAGCAAACAAGTTTGCCCATGATTTTCCCTGCATCGGAGCCTCTGCATGTGGCTTTGGCGCAGCAATCACCTCTTCTGTTACTGTTTCATTGGATTCCAGCTCAGCTCCTACTATTTCTCCTTTGTCCTTCATATTTCCCACTTCTACACTTACTGGCGTGCCTTCGCATGACGACGAAGTCACATTCATCTGAATTGCACTGAGATTTAGTCTTTTTGCTGGTCCCTTAGTATTGCTCGGAGAACCTAGTTTCTGAACACTAGGTTGAAATTGGCTTCCAATTGGGGTGGTTATTTGTTGAATACATCTTGTAGCTAGTGTATTTGCGATTACCGCAGCACTTATGGCTTCTCCGACCGTCACGAGTGGCTCTCGTTTAGGTCGTCCGCGCTTTCTCTCCATGGCTGCTTCTCAGACGACGTACGTTAGCATAACGTGCGCCGAGAGCCTAGATAGAAAAAGCTATTTTTGTGACTTTTTAGGCAATGTTTCATCTAGTCTTATCGCATATATATAAATACTACCTTTTTACCAAAAGTCTTTTCTAGCATTTCCACCAGATCTAAGAACAACCCAAGTGTTAACAACCACTGATCATTGTTAGAAAAAAATAACCACTGATCCATCCCTTTTCGGGTGACTCACACGTTTTATTTGCCTAAGTGTCATTTATTATTATTTATTACTGTACTATTTAATGCCATATTCCGTCTTTTTGGATCATTGAATACTGCTATTATTGCTCATATTCCTTACCATATAGACCGAATCTACTAGTTATTTTGCATTGACACCGATAGCTTTTTCTTTTGGATATTATTTTTAGCTGAGATTAATCCTTCTTTATGTAACTAATTGGTTAAGCCAGAATCAATATTTTTTGGTCAAATAGTTTGACGCCATCTGTGGAAATTTCTTAGTTAATCTTTAGTCTCCTTTAGATCTGCTGCTAACGTGAGCCTCTGACCTCACAAACCCCAAGATCTATTTCTTTCTTTGCACGTATAAGAACCTATATGGCAGATTTTATTTATTGCTATTTATTATTATTTAATGTCATACTCCATCTTTTTGGATCATTGAATACTGCTATCATTGCTCATATTCCTTACCATAAAGATCGAATATACTAGTTATTTTGCATTGACACCGGTAGCTTTTTCTTTTGAATATTATTTTTAACCGAGATTAACCCTTCTTTGTGTAAATCTAATTGGTTAAGCCAAAATTAATATTTTTTGGTCAAACAATATCCCGAGCATCTGTAAAGAGAAGTCTCATGTTGGAACAAGCATAAGCTCCAAGATCCATGGAGCTAAGTAGGGGTATACAAAGAAAACTGTTAAATCGCACCAAACCGATAACCCGAGTCAAACCAAAAAAAAATCCAAATTTGTGATTTATTTTGATTTGTTTTGGTATTAGAAAAAAAATCTGACAATAAATGGTTTGATTTTAACTAAAAAAAGGTCAGACTGAAATTAAATCAACCCGATTGTATATTTATACAATTTTTAAAAGCTTTTATACTTATAAATATTTATTATAATGTAATTTATAAATATTTCTTAAATTTTTTCACAGTTTTCTTTTAACATATTATTTCAAATTTAGACTTAACATTCTTGAATGGTAAATAAATTTTATTACCTATAATGTAGTAACTCAAGCAAAGTTCAAATTAATACTAATGCTAACAAAAGAAATTCAATTCAATACTAGGAATGATGGTAGTATTGGATATCTATTTTTTAGTCTTATATTGGTTTATAATGAAATTCAATTCAATACTAGGAATGATGATAGTGTTGGATCTCTATTTTTTAGTTTTATATTGGTTTATAGTGAAAATGTACTTATTTTAGCATAATCTATATAGTATTTTTAGATTATGTTAATTATGGCTTATTAATTAGCAATATTTGCTTTATGTAATTTTATTATCTTTGTTATTAAATATTATAGTATATGCTATGACTTATCTCATATTATTGTGTTATTTTCTTGAAAAATATAATATTTGGAGCACAAGTTATATATTATGTTCTACGAAGACTTTACCGGAGAAAAAATCAAAAACAAAATTGGAAAAAAACAACCGAAAACCCCGAGAAAAATGAAGATTGAAAAATTCTACTTTTTTGGTTTGGTTTGTAGATTTAATAACCCGACACCATTGGTTTCATTTGGTATTTAAAAATTCGAACTAACCCGACCTATGTATACCCCTTGAACTAAGTATTGGCCACCCCTGAGCTTACAACAATTCTTGATTCTTGATTCTTGATTTTTTTTCTCTCATCCTAAGTTCTTTTTTTGCTTTGCTTATGTGGCTCATAAGATTCTAGAAGTAGCTTCTATCACTATTCACAATTCCTGGTGATTCTACATTATTTTTCAAAGATTTCTGGTGATTTTAGGATATGGAGTTTTTTTTCCCACTTATTCGCAACTGTCAAATGGTTCAACCAAGTGCATTTGAGAAACTCATTTATAGAATTTGCTTTGGTTTATCCATCTAGTTATATTAACAACTTTTTTTTGGTAAATAAAAACTTTTATTACCAATAGCAAATCAGTACAAGAAGGGGAAAAAACTGCATATGGAGATATCCCAACTAGCAGTTTGGCACCTTATAGATCTGACCTACCAATACTTCCTGTTACTAATTTTATACTATCAAGGGTAAAAATTGAACCTTTCAAGTTCTGCGGCAAGTCTGTTCCTCAGTGATAGATAACTTCTTGGATGATTTTTCTGATGATGCCCTTAGAATCTGATTGCTTGGCTTGAAAAATTCTTTCATTCATTTCAATCCAAATGTGGTATACACAACTTTATTCAGGTTAAAAACAAACCCATTGTTGAGAAAGATAGATCAACCTAGGCAAATAATACCCGTAAGTTCCAAAAACATTACCAATTGTTTTTTTTTTAGAATTCATACTCATGTTTTTTTCAATTAGTATGGCACCTCACCAACCTGATTTTCTCAGGAAAACATAGAATCTAATAGTAAGGAACTTCAACATTTATTTATTATAGCAGAACTTGAAAATCAGGTAACTTTATGGATGAATCCAGGATTTCAAAAAAATGAGTGTTCAATTACGAATAGGTGAATTTTATGAATTAATTTGACGGGTTCAAGAACCTCATCTTTAGGCTACACATAGTTTTAAAATGTTTGTTAATTAAAAGAAGGAAAGCACCAGGATAATGAAGTTTAAAAAAATCCGAAGCTTATTTAATACAAGCATCCGCAGAAATGTTAATTTGGCCCCCGAAAAACATGTGAACTTTTAAGATTAAAACATCTGAGTTTGAATACACATCTGAATATATATCTGAATATTGAGATATTGTATTAAGATCTGTATATTGAATATTAAAACTGTTTGTTTTCTCTAAATATGAATGTGTAAAACTTGTCTTTATTTAAACGTTAATAAGTATAAATTCAAATCAAATAGTACAAATTAATTTAATATTATATTAATAAAATATTTCTAAAAAATTATATGGTGGTTGGTGGTGATGATCGCTAACAGTGGTGATTGTGGATGTCGATTGCGTAGTGGCTGGTGGTGGTGTTGGTTGATAATGGTGATTATGGGTAGTAAATAGTGGATAACGGTAGTAGTTAATAGTGGTGGTGACTGTTATTAGTGATGGATGATATATAGTAGTGGTTGATAGTATTGATTGGTGATTGTGGTGGTAATGGTTGTTGTTGGTGATGGTTGTAAATGATGGCTAATGATAGTAACAAATGACTTTCATACTTGGTAGTTGGCAGTAGTGGTAGTTGTGGTTGAGGATGTTGGTTATTGGATGGTGGGTGGTGGTAATATATAATGGTGGCGAACAATGATAGTAGTGGTAATAGTGATTAGTGGTGAAAATATAGGAGTAATAGTGAAATATCAATTGTACATAAATTATTAAATGTATAACATCCTAATATCTTAATGATATTAAGACTCTGTTGTAAATTTTTATCATCAAGACCTATTCAGATTCGTTAGGTAGTTATAAAATTAAAAAATAAAGGGATAATTTCACATAAATACAACTCACACATCTGACTTGCAATATAATAGCCCAGTCATAACTTTACAAATCTGTAGCCCAAAAATAATAGGCTAATATTTGAAAAAAAGAGTATTTTCTAGCTTTTTTATGCGGCAACGGAGTTTAATCAGGACAATTATCTTATTTGGATGAAGTCATGAGATTTTTTAATTCTTCCGTCATCTAATTTTGATCTTTCTCCCCCAATTTGTTTGTCTTTAGTGCTGCAAGTTGTTCCCCAATTTTTCGCTGATTCTACTTATATGGTAAAATTGAGAAACAATTGCTACAGGTTCGTGATTTGGCGGAGAATCAACAAGGAAAGTAGATTTATACATGAATTATTCTAGAAAAGTAAGAAAACATGAAAAAAATTAATTTGATTATACATATGCAGTACATGTATAATGATGTATAACTATGTATAAACTTGTATATGGAATGTATAATCAAAAGAATAAGAGAAAGAAGAAGAAGATAAGTGTCAAACTTCCATGGAGGCCTCTTATATAATGACAACTAGTGAAATTTTCCAATAAGAAATATCACTAAATTTAAAAAAAAAATAATAACATATAGTGGATGAGAGAGATAATTTTTTAAAATTAATATGGATATAAAAGATAATTCTACATATTGATAAATCATATACTTAGCATTTTTTCCTGATTTTCTTTTTAAAATGAAAAAAAAGAGAAAGGATTTTTAAGAAAAAAAATTCACTTACATATATTATAATTAATGAGGAGGAAGTGAGAGGTTAATACATGACTCTTTAAGTACAATTATATGTTAGAGGCATGTAAATAGATATTTTTTTCATTAGATAGTAAAACATCAGCTTTGCTAAAATTTCTCCTATTCAAATAAAAGAAATATGAAATAAAAGTAAAAAAACTAATAACGAAAAGAAAACAAAAGAAATATGTGAAAATTGCAGCGTATTCTTTTTTATATTCCTTCTCGTTATGCCCTTCTTAGCTTTCATCTTTGTCTTTTCTTTTCTATTCATTACTTTCCCTCCCATACATATTCTCCATTCCAAAGGAGAATAGAGTACTTCACTTCAGAATACTTGCTCAATTATTTGTATCCTATCTGCAAAAAATAAAAAAGTTTTTGTCTTACAAATAATAGGCAATTCAAAGAAGAAAATTAAAACATAACTTTCAAAAAGAAAGATAATTATCACAATACTTCAAAAAGAATCAAAAGTTACAAAGTAAACCAAATACTTTATTTTATTTTGTCGTACATATAATACATGATCCAATCATACGAATAAAATAAAAGACAATTTACTACTTACTTTATAAAAATCACAAGTAGAAATGAAGTGATGAATCCGTCTTTCATGATCTTTTATGTGCTTTGATTTGATGCTCCATGTTTGTCCTGCAAAAGAAACTATAAGGATAAAATTAAACCTCTAATAATATAATAATATAATTTTTGATAAAGGGAGGCTTCTCCTATGTCATGTCAAATTTGCATCGATAAAAGAGATTTATCCTCTCCTATAAAGAATAAAAAATAATTCTTTTATAAAACCTCGTCTAATACTAATATCTAATCAAAGAAAGGTTATAAAAACCAAGAAATACAAAATTTCACTTGGTGGAAGTTATGTGCTCCATAAAGATAAGGGATTGATACACTTCTCCATGTATTCAACACAAAAGCCATCTGCTTCTCGTATAATAGACGCAAATAAGATCTATTTTTGATAGAGAATTGCAAATGAAGGAACAAAATTTGAGGAATGGACAGAATTGAAAGAGGAAAAAAAAATAGGAAAATATATGAAATTCAGAATAGCAGAATATGTTATGTTTTCATAAACGTGAAGTACATGTAATCTTCTAGTTTGGGTGTCTTCCTCTCTTCACTGTATGGCCAAATAAGTCAGTTGAAAATGAATTTATTGGATCATTATGATGCATTAACTGCTTTTGATAAATTGGAAGAATGAACAATATGTAACGAATGAAAAAACAAAGGAGAAGACGTAATTGCGAGGCGACTATTAAGGAAATTTAGTGTACTAACTTTTCAAAAATAGATGACTGTTGAACATTTTCTTTTTAAAATTGATGACTATTCAACATTTTTCTAAAAGGTGTCTAAGAAGAAAACATCAGCACTTACGGTCCTTGCTAAACGCCTTTTTAGTTCTCCATTATTATAAATAATAACAATTTTGTTGATAATTATGATGAATTAAATTGCCTAAGAAATGGAAGAAACGTTACAATTAAGTATAATTGTATTATATTTAATAGTATAAAGTTCATTGAAAGGGAAAAAGATTTTTGGGCAAATTTTTTTTCAAAAAAACAAGAAAAAAGATAAATAGCAATCCTCATCTATGAAAGATGCCACATCAGCTTTCTTATTCCCAACTTTATATATAGATATTGACAGAGCCGGAGCCAGGATTTCAAGCTTATGGGTTCGGGATTCTAATCGTTTTAAGTTATTCGGTTCTAACTTAATAATTTATACATATTCAATGAAATTTTTAAGACAAATACAAGGTTCGAACCAAAGCTACTGGGTTCGGCCGAACCCGCTGACGTCACTCTAGCTCCGCCTCTG